>NC_067398.1:492907843-492915343 GCF_016432865.1 Antechinus flavipes | reverse complement strand
GTGGATGTGGATATCTTTAGAATTTTTTTGTGTGGTACATCACTAGGTTAAGTGACTTGCTTAGGGTCAAACAGCAAATTTATGTCGGAGGCATATCTCATAACTAAGCCTGTCTTGACTCTGAAGGTACTCCTATATCTGCTATGCCCATGTGTTTTGGAAATAATTAACAAAATAGGACTAAAATTAAATTATGATTACCAATGACCTTGTAATTACCCATCCCCAAAGTCATATGCTGAAATTAAACTGTGAGACAAACCAAGTACAAATCTCTTGAAAAGTGAAAATTTTTCATTCTATAAGTGATGAAAATGATGAAAAGGTGATTTCCCTGATCCTAAAGTAGATGAATAGTTCTAGAAATGTGCCACTGAGCCAAATATGAATCAAAATCACCTAATATCTTACTAAATTTCCCTGTTTTCCTTCAGTAGGCATGGTAGCATCCCACCAACTGGTCTTATTACAATCATGCAATCATTTGGCATTCTATTAGAGCAATTACTAGGGAAATTGAACATGTGTCACAACCCAACTAGTAGAATCACATTAATGATTCTAAGAAAACTTACTTTGGCATGAAAGTCCCAACTTCTCAAAGAATGTTGAGATATTTTTTTTAAAACTGTACAAATTTTAAAATCAATGTTATTTCCCTTAGAGCTTTAGCAAAAATTCAGTATAAAAGCATTGCATTGAAGAGTACCATATCTTTGCTAAGAAAAGCAATAAAACAGAACTGTCTTTTAAAGCAAAAAGCCCAAACTAAAACAAAATTGAAAAAAACATATGTATGTCACTTAATCAGAACAAACAAAGGTGGCATTCAATGCTCTGTACTTAAAATACTATCTTTCTTGTTCATTCTGTCTTCACAATGATTAGAAAGCATCCACTAACCTTAAATGCTAGAACTAATGATCAGATTTAATATGACCTCATAAATAATTTAATAATAGACCTAGAAGATCTCATTCCTTATTCTCATTGGTGGGAAATCAATTGCATGGTGCCTGGAAATGACTGACTTTCCATTACATTGTTTTTCCTAATTGCAGTCAAACACAATGTCTCCCTTTAATGGTGCCAGGCTACAGAGAAGAATGTAATTTTTAATAAAAAATTTTTGCAGCTATGAATGCTTAATTACATTTGAATGACAGTCATACTCTATATCCTCTAAACCAGTTCTTATCTCTGTAAACAATGTTTGTTGGTACACACTATCTCTACTTTCAAATTACAAAGCTTAACATAACCATTGTTAACTGCCCATAATGACACTTGGTGGATTAAAGTGACATTCAATTTTTGCATCTTTCCCCATATTAAATAGCATTCCTTTAATGTATTTTACAATCTTGTCCCTTTTCAAAAGAATAGAAAATTAGTTTTGATGGCCATTCATTGTTGTAATGGTAATATTGGCCCTACAATTTAGAAAGCCACAGGCAGAATTCTCCCTTGGAGTTTCAATGAATTAATTTCTCAATATACATTTACTTTGAGGTTATGTTTCTGCATTTGTATATACAATTTAATTTGTTTGTGTTGTCTCTAAGTACTTCCATCAGTTATTTCTAGAGTAGCACAGCAACTCAACAACAACAACAACAACAAAAAAAAAAAGATAAGATAAAAAAGCAAGTATATATACACATGGATAAATTAAACAAGAAGATTCATACATCTTGGAACATGTGTAATAAAAGCTATCTTTGATTTAAATAAATAAATTTAAGGAAATATTAAAATTCAGAATGGAATTCTGAGGTTCACAAATCAAATATAGTACTTTCATTTTTTTAGAAAGTATCTTCATATGAGAGATTAAACTGGGTACTAAACCACATGCCAATGTATATATGCATGTATGTACGTATATATGTGTGTGTGCTTGTGTTCCTTTGCTCACCTCATTCAAAAATCAACATTAGAAGCCATTATGATATTGAAGACATATTCAATAATAGTTAAACTGCTTTGAGTGAATTCCCTATTGTATAAAAAGTATGCCAGTGTTTGACTGCCAAAATCAATTAGTCATATTCATTATGCCTCTATTTATTAATGTTGTACACTTTATAATGCATTTGCTGTTGGAACAAAAGAAAGTTATGAAATATCAAATAAGTGTTATGATTATAGTCATAGCAGAAGAAGTAATGATCTTTAGTCACTAATTGGTTACAAAGCCACTGTAAAGATTACATTAGTGGTGACAGATTTATGATCTTTTCTAAGATATAAACCTTTCTAGTTCAGATTTTGCAATAGAAAAAGTATGTGATTGGTTACAGGTTATTGCCTCCAACAGTTTTATTCATAAGAGAATATTGTGCTTCTGTCTCTTATAATCCAAATATACAATGTAATCTTAACAGATGCAATTTTAATCTGTATTGCACTGTTATAATAAAATGGGGCACCATAAGGCTCTTTACTGATATGGGGTTCAGCGTTAATTCAATGAGGCTAAGAATGACTGAATGCTATTAAAAATCAGCAAATAATTAAACCTAACACTAAAATGAATGAAGAACAATGTTGGCATTCCTGCAAGGCTTGATTTTGATAGAATTTACTGTCAAACTGTCACCCCTAAACTTTCAGCAAGAAGTAAAAACTATAATTTGTTTCCCAGCCTTTAAAAAAAAAATCCATGCTTTCTTTTGTTCCTTTTAAAAGTACTTCAAAATAGTTGAAATTCACAATTCTATACCTACATTCCTGTGTTACAGTTTTCCAGTTTTGAATATGATGGCTCATTAATGTGTTTTTTTTCTCTCGCCATTAACATTGAAAGAGTTAAACATAGAAATTTCAAAATTTTAAAGGTCAATTGAAAACCTTATAAGCCATTAAGGTTCAAATTCATAACTCATAAGGACCAAACCAAAGACACATAAATCTCTTATGTCTCCTAGAATTAGCTTACCAAAATACAATTAGTGGCTATACCCCAGGATTCCCTCTTTTCCAAAAATGTATCCAACTCCCTGAGCTTATTTCCTCTGCTGATTTTGGCAAGTTGCTCTACATCCAAGTCACCATGTTTGAAGAAACTTCACTTCAAATTACTTATGTGCTATAAGCCTTCAGTTTCAGTCGTGACCCTATGGCTTTCAAATTAGTTTCTATTTCAAATGGTTTACTAGCACCAGGCTGATTTCCTTTTATGAATATTATCCTTTTTTATTAAATTCCCACTTAACTTTTTTTTTTCTTTTGAGTTAACCTGGTTTATCAGTTTCCAGACTGCAATCTTAAAGCACGTTTTGGGCACATAAGCACCTGGGCCCTATGATTTTAGATATTATTAAAAAATGCATTTTAAAGACAATAAGATAGAATAGGATATAGAGAGAATTCTGAGCTGCCAGACCAAAACTTCAAATATCATTTCTTCTAGTTGAATGCCTTTCTCAGTTGGTAGTCTATTCCCATTACAACCTGATTTTCTCTAAGGTCACATTTCCACTTATTGGGTTATATGCTTATAAGGACTGCATTTTCTAATAACAAAAGTTTCTGCTGTCTATTGTATAGTCCCTATATTTAAAATTTGCCACCAATGGAAGTGCAATTTTTTAAAAATTGTGTGATTCAAGAACCCAATGAAGGGAAACTATACAATGCCTCTAATAAATGCCCTTGCTATAAACTGGATTCTAAGAAACTGTTTTTTGCAGGGAGGATTTAAAAAGACATCTTCTACCAACAACATTGTTTTTAAAACAAAATATTTTGTTTCAATTGCCAGATGCAATGTAATAAAATTGTAACCGTAATACTAAGCACCTATACACCTGAATCTGTCTTAGGATAATGCTTTGGGACCTAACTTCTATTTTTAATTAAACTATGAAACTTTCACAAAGAATTTTTTTTCAGGCTTGCCTGGAATCTATGGATTTGTGCTAACAAACAAGGCTAATATTAATAAGCTATAGATAAATCAGCGAGAGATATATCTTCAAGAGACTTATCTTTTGAAGACTAAAATATAACTGCCTTTATATTATTCTACCACATTATCTTCCTTGTGTATAATCCTAGCAAACCAGACATCTTTCTTTCATCACACATGCACCTAGGGGCAATCCCAAGGCTATCTCCTGACACTAAATAAACTTTTCTTATCGTCTTCATGTCCTGGATAGTGATTTCAATACTTCTCCAATATTCTCCAAGCATTCATGTGGGAGAACATAAGAATCAGTTACAAAGGGGTCAGTATATATGTGATAGTTAATAATTTTGTAACATTCAGATTCTAGAGTCATCTGGCATAATTTTGCTTCATTGAATGAGTATGACACATCAAAACTTGGCTACAGGTAGAAATAAATAAAATCAATTAATCATCACTTATTAAGCAGCTACTATGTGCTTGGTACTTTATATTCCTTCTCCTGTGTTCAAAGAATTTATAATCTACTGGGGACAACAATATATGAATATAAAAGAAAAAATGGATGAAATTCAAAGGAATGTTATGGAACAGCACTAATGAGAAAAAAATGTATATTTAAGAGAAATAGACATATCATATTATCTTTTATAAGGAGTAGTACCTTGAACTTTAGAAAATCTTTTACTTCTCATTCTGCTAAATTCAGTTCTTAACCTATCTGAATATTTTCCATTTTCTACTTTCTAATTGTGCTATCTACTGTAATAATACAAAGTTTATCATAGATTCATTATTCTCATTCTATTCACTAAAAAATAAATGATCTGAATGAAATTATGAAGATAACTAATATCATATTTAACCTTTACACATTCTTTATAAGCATTTTTTGTTTATTCATTTTTTTGGTTTCAGAAATGACCATTTCAGCTTGACTTTCTGCTGTGAAATGTTATCATCAGTAACTTCCTGGTGTGATCAGGATAGCCTATTTACATTCTACCTTTCAGGAATTTAAGAAATATATAGGGAGGAGAGATCAACAACTATTTTTTTTTTTTTAGCATCATCAAATGACTTCTGAAATTGATGTATTTCTATGCTGTCTCTCTTCACAGAGAACACTGAAACTGGATGGGAGATGGGTCAGCAAATAATATTCTTGTCTTTTTAAAATTTCTCCACCTTAGTCTGGTGGCTGTGATCATGGATTTTCTTTCCCCAGGGAGTAGAAATTCATATTAAAAAATCATTGCACATCATATCATTCCATTCTGCATGAGCATTAGTCTCTACTCATAAGGGGACCTAGGATTCAAGCTAGTATAAATAATGAGCTACTGCTTATTTTGAGAGGGCAAATAAGGGAATGAGAGTTGTTAGCTTGGGGAAGCCTGCCTTTGGTTTCACTAAAAAGGGATTGCTTACTTTGCTGCTAGGAGCAGCCCAGTGCACAGTTAACTCAAAGTTGCCTCTCTACCTTTGTGGACACATACTCACCCAAGGAAACTCACTGTTACTGTAGATACAGTAATCCTGGCAACAACAAAAAAAATCACTTTTGTTCCAACTCCAAAATTGCTGTCAAGGCTCAAGAGACTATAAACAACATCTTTCACTGCTCTGACCCCCATGCAAATTTAAATCCCCCAACCTTTCTGAGCACTGTTGGTGAGCAGCCCCATTACATCTTAATGACTGTCATTAATTTCTAAAGAGTGTTAATTTCAGATTTTTAATCACCCCTTAACTATTCAATTAAATTTCAATAAAATGTTAAGTACTTACAAGTCTTCTCATTTTTCCTAAAATACTTACCACATTAACATGACCAAGGTCCAGTAGTAAGAGCGAATGAAATTAGATGATACAGCACTATTATAATTCCTTTCAGTGAACTAAAAAAATCACTATGTACAAACACATTAGTAGGAATTCAAGATAAATTTTCAAGGTGACAGGAAAGTGCAAAAGTAGAAGAGATTTTTAAGTGACCCATAATTTTTTCAAAATTTATTAAGGTTAATCCTTACAAAATTATTTCATATTTTGATAAATTTTGGTTTTCCAATATTCAAATACAAAAAAAGAAGGTTTTTTTTTTTTTAATGGTAACCTAATTAGCATGGTGATGAGGTAGATTTGGGGTTTTTTGTTTGTTTGTTTTAATGTTAAATCTTTCTTTGGTTGATTCTTTTTCAGTCTCCACCTCCCATTTCCCCATACACAACAAATACTCAATCTTTCCTTCCCTACCAGCAATCCTACTGAATTTTGTAGGAATCCTTAGAGATAGAAGTCACACGAAATGACAGAGATGTAATGTCATAGGATTTAGAGTTAGAAGCAGTGGTGTGCTAAAGCCAGCTGAAGTGACTCTCTCAAGAGCTGATTGTTAAATTTTAAGTGTGACCATTTACATCTCAGAAATTGGCAAATGCTGCAGCTCAGGTCTTAATTGTTTTCTTGAAACACTTAAGAAAATAGTGGATACATTATTAATAATGCAGATTACAATAAAAGTGTAAACTGTGTACTTTTGGGGAGTGAGGGCTATTGTTAAATATTTGCCACCACATTCCTGGCTGGATGGGGTTTTAGAAACCATTTAATCCAACTCTTTCATTTTATAGATGAACAAATTAAGAGTTTGAGTGTGTTGCATTTGTTGTATCCACTCTTCCACTATCAATAAGTATAAGCTTCTTGAGGACAGGGACTATTTCATTTTTCATTTTGCATCAAGAAACCTTAACAAAATTACTTTTACAGGGCAAGTATAGTTATATAATACATGTTTATTGAATTATTACAGCGACTTTTTCAAGTACACACAGTTATGATCATCTTGTTTGATTGTTCAGTTATGACTTAATGGCCCTGTGGACCATAATATGCCAATGCTGTTCATGGGGTTTTCTTGGTGAAGATAGTAGAGTGGTTTGCCATGTCCTTCTCCAGCGGATTAAGACAAACAACTAAGTGTCTTTTCCAGATTCACACTGCTAGTAAGTATAGGAGGTCAGATTTAAATTCAGGTATTCTTGACTCCAGGCTTGTACTCTATTTAGCTGCCTCAGTTATGATCATATAAAATCTAAAATATGAGGATACCTAGATCATCCAACAGAACATCAATTTCTTATTCACAGGTAATGTTTTGATCTTTGCATTCATATCTCTGATGTTTTACACAATTCTGAACATATAGTATGCCCTTAATAAATAAATAAATAAATCTTATTCACAGGTAACATTTTGATCTTTGCATTCATATCTCTGATGTCTTATGCAATACTGAACATATAGTATGCCCTTAATAATAAATAAATCAAATAAAAAGTTGATTAATTGATTTGGTCTAACTCATTTTACAGAAGTAAAAATGGAGGTTCTGAAATTTTAGATAATTTGCCCCTAGTCACACAGCTCAAAAGGAACAAGTACAAAACTAGAATTTGTGTCTCTGGCAAGAAATCTTCTACTAAATCTGCTATATGAGAGGAAAAAAAAGAACTCAAGGGAAACCTTATTTCTGCACATGACACTGGAAAAAATTAGTTAACATCTCTAGAAAACTC
>NC_067398.1:492780343-492902843 GCF_016432865.1 Antechinus flavipes | reverse complement strand
TTCCTAAAAACTCTTTTAAGCTCTAAATCTAGGATGCTTTGATCTCAAAATATATTTTTAAAATAATGCATTCAAGAATACAAATGCACACACAAATAAATAGAAACAGGTTTCATAAATAAGTAAATATTGGTTACATTCTTTGTAGTGACCTTTTATGATTTTTGTACATGGATATTTACTCATTTACAACCATTAAATAAATAAAAAGAATAATCTAATCTAACCCAGTATTTTAAAAATGAGATTTCTTTATTTTTATTTAAAGATTTAAGAAAATCTTGTTTCAAATTCTGAACTTACAAATTTTAAAGTGTACATGCTTGTCATTCTAAACCATTTGATTAAATTAAACCACAGGAAACTCTCCCAAGTCCTAATGAAGCAGCAATTACATGTAAAAAGGGAGACAAGCCAAAAAATGTCTTCTTCCAGTATCTTTTTTTTTTTTCAAACATCAGGATAAAATATAAATGCCTAAGTTTTCATTTACTGATATCCTCTTTTTTAGTCTTTGATGGGAATGGATGGTGACTGATGGCAGAATCACACTACCAATAGCCCTCCCCATCACACCCAATCTGTGAAAGGAAGAGATCTAAAATGCTTTATTTTCTTTTAAAGGAAAGAAAATGAAATAAAGAAAGAGAAAGAAAGAAAGAGGGAGGGAGAGGAAGGAAGGAAGGAAGGAAGGAAGGAAGGAAGGAAGGAAGGAAGGAAGGAAGGAAGGAAGGAAGGAAGGAAGGAAGAAAGAAAGAAAGAAAGAAAGAAAGAAAGAAAGAAAGAAAGAAAGAAAGAAAGAAAGAAAGAAAGAAAGAAAGAAAGAAAGAAAGAAAGAAAGAAAGAAAGAGGAGGAGGGAGGGAAGGAGGGAGAAAGGAAGGAACAAAAAATGAAGAAAGGAAAGAAAGAAAAGGGAAAAAAAGACAAAAAGACAAAACCCATGGTTGGAGAGAATCTAGATTAAAGTTTAGAAATTATCCAAAAATCTAGAAAATAGAAAGTTATGAAACAGATTTTTCTAGTCCTCTCAGGAGCAAAGCCAGGTTCACAATTTGACCTCAGAAGCACAGCAGTGTTACAAAGCAAGAAAGCCTGATAGAATAGAGTATTAGTGTTATCTGGCAAGCATAACATAAACTAATTTTAAGTTTAAAGAAAATTGTGACTTTTACATTTTAACCAATAATTACTTTGATCCACATTTATTTGCGATATTACATATATATATATATATATACATACATACATATATATAAATAAAATGTGTGTAGACACATACATATTGCACATATACACACATATAACAGTGAGAACGAATATAATTTCAACGAGAAAAAAAATTTAAGCATTCTCTTTCTGTAAGGAAAAAGACAAAATGTGATGATAATGTTGGAGGTGAGGGATGTCCTCCCCACTCCAAATTTGTTTCTTTCTGAATAATTACTAAGGATTTTATAAATACATGGTAATTTTTTTTAACAGAGAAAGTTATAGGAATCTGACTACAGCTTGGTCATAGGTGGCAATCTTGCATTATTTCCAGGCATTCAGCATCACACTGATCACATGTGATGGTCTATTTTAGCATAATAAGGCAGAGAGGTCTTGGAATAGAGAAGACACAGAAATAATGTCGAAAGCAATCCTTCACATTTGGATTTTACCATATCAAGTGCAAATAGTGAACTTAAACATGAAAATGCAATTTGCTCCTTCTAAAGTCTACATTCTTATCTCTCTCCAAAAACACACATTCATTTCCAACGCCTCAAGGTAAAGAAGAGGACATCTATCACAAGTACAGAGAACAGCAAAAGGATTTAAAAGCAATCTTTTCATAATGTTTCTTTGGCAGAGAAGTGGAGTTATGAGTTACTCAAAATTCATAAAGATTATTAAGTTTACCTCCGCACGGAGGATGTGCCACCGCTGTATCTCCCAAACCATTCTGTCAGTATTCCAGCTCAAAACTATTGAGAATCTATCTCTGGTTCAGGACATCCATCCATTTTGCAGCATTAGTGCTCTGCTGCATAAAATAAAGGCTGTGTCCCATTAGAGAAACAAATTGCTTTCAGTGGAACAAGCCTGCAATATCCTCACCAAATTCACAGTGCTCATCCTTTCTATCCTTATTCTTTCATGTAAGTGATTTTAACAATCAAGTAAGTTCCTGTTTCTTCAAGTTTGCTCCAGATTATCAACTCAGATACTTGTATGTCTGTGTCTGTTGGGCTATTTGAATGATTACCTGATCCCCTGAAGCCTTTTGTCATTACTGAGCTTGCAACCACCACCAGTGACCCCTCATGGTAAGAAAACCAGAGTAACAGCAAGTGTTCCTGTTCAATGATTCCCAAGTTTATAGCTGATCTAAACTGGGCCTATAAGTTTCGTGTTTTTTCTTCTGACTCTTCTCTTAGGTCTATAGAAAGTTATGAAACAGATTTTTCTAGTCCTCTCAGGAGCAAGGCCAGGTTCACAATTTGACCTCAGAAGCACAGCAGTGCTACAAAGCAAGAAAGCCTGATAGAATAGAGTATTAGTGTTCTCTGGTAAGCATAACATAAGCTATAATATCCACCGTACAGAAATATTACTTATGGGAGATGACAAGCAATGGATCAAAGGGGAAAAAAGCTATGATTTAATCACATAAAAACAACACACATACACATACACAGATGCAGTTTAGTTCCAACTATTATTTGGATTACCATGGATAAAGGTTCAATATTCTTTTCAAAATCAACTTATTGACTATAGAACTCACCAATCAGCTCTGTCTGTCCCATTAAGTTATCCAATTTTAACTTCCTAGAGATGTTAAAAATAGTACTACAATTCCCAAAATTACAAAATAGGAAGACTTTTAAAATTAAACATTTATCTATTAGATAGTTATTGTTTGGGGCAAACTGTTTCAGGACTAGCCCATGCTCACCTGATTGCATACAATGGATATTGGAAATTAATACTAACAAAAGAAAATGGACTTTGAAGTCTTACTGAAACCATTTCTAGCCAAAGGGCTGTGGAGTAAATTCCTTGTAGAGGTGCTTCCATCTGAAACCCAAGGGCATCTACGTTACTGAAAGTTGTGCATACAAAACCTATTGCTCAATGACAAGAGAAAAGACCCTGAAACTATTATTATCTTGACATGGGATTCCTGAGCTAACTCTCTTATATTCTCCATAATAATGCACAGTTATCTTTTATTTTTTCGCACTTCATCATACATTCCATTAAAAGGAGCACATTTTAAGGCAAGAATGATAAGCTATTTAGACAGAAGGTAGTGATTCAAAAACTGCAAAACTTCAGCTTTCAAAAATAGCCTAAGTGACCTCTTACAATACTCTGACCACTCCACCGCAAGCGGGAGGCAACCCCTGTGAAGAGTGAATTCTGGCAAAGTTCTCTCTTCACAGATGATGCACAGCTTAAGCTATAATGAGTTTTTGGGTTACAAATGCTGAACGCATTAATATTCCTTGATGATAATTATCACAGTATAAGCACCTTTCCCAATGTGAGTAGCATAAAGCAACTGAAGCAGCATTTTTACTACATTTGAAACAAGCTGGAAAATGGGATTTTCTACTCTTGTAACCTGAGGTCAACATACATCAAGCTATGCATATTAAGTACACCTCTGCCTATACCATACCCCTCTATACTGCTCTTCCTTTATCCATTCCTCTCTCTTTCACTGAATAGATGCCACATATCTTTCTTATGCATTCTTTCATATTAAATTCTCCACATGTGTATGGATATATGGTACAGAGACACACAAACTCAAAGCAATATGTATTTTCCCCCCAATCATAATAAATCCTACTTTCTCTTCTTACCAGAATACAAATAGTAAATAAGATCAGTAAGCCCTGTTTTGCAGATGAGATGTGTCTCTGTGCAGTTTGAAGGGAAGCTGTGGTCACTGGCTGCATATAAAACAGAATGAAAATTAGATGCTAACAAATAGTCTCTTAAAGGAGAAAAAAAATGTGCTACATATAAATCTGAACAAAACCATTGATCTTTATCTTTATACTTTCAAAACTAAAAGCAATATTAAATGTTGAGAGATTTAAATGTCAATCCCAAGCCAAAAATATGATGGTAGGAATGATGTTAAAATCCTATTTTCTGGTAATAATACTTTTACCTATGGCTATTAGACATGAATATTTGATTTTATTTAGGAAAAAATGTTGTTAAGCTAATACCTATTATTATTAAAAACACATTAAGGACTGACTTATAAAATATATAATCTATAAATGCTTCTACGTAAAAGACATTTATTAAGTATCTACTATGTGACAACTATGGATAGTATTTTATCAAATAAGTAGGTGGTAGTTCTTAATCTTGACTGAACATTGGCAATATCTGTCATATTATACGTGCAATAAATGTGGAAGAAATGTAAAGAACTCTATCACAATTTGATTTAAGATGTCAACCCTTGAATGGGTTATAAACTGATTTCTATCCACTTCCAACACAACCCACCCCATACTCTTAGTCACCAAAGGGGTAAAGCAATTCTATTTTAAAGTCATTTTGATGCTGAGAGCTTAAAACATCAAAATATGTCTTATTATTTCCCCTTCTATACACCGTGATGCCATTTTAGTAGGCTGTACAAATAATCCCCTCTGGCCCTTTGACAAAGCAGTGACAACACAAGAACCAATCTGAACCTAAAAACAAGAATTGATTTAGGTGTTTTGTGGGTGTAAAATCTGCTGAACTCATTTGTGCCATGTTACCCACACTTCATTTAGAAAATATGCCATGCTACAACTGTTCTAAGTAATCCAACATCATTTTTACTTATGTGCTGCAAAAAAAAAAAAAATGTCTTAAAATCCCATTTGAATCTATGGCAGGGTTTTGAGGGAGCCTTTGCTAAATATTTAACAGCACTATCGGCTTATTAAATACTATAATGTGAAAGCCGTGAAAGGATGATATACAGTGCTTGCCATTTTTTTTTCACTTAATGCTGGTGCTCGTTTTGAACACTCTGCAAGCCCATTCATCAGCAGAACTGATGCATTTTAAAAAGTACTCATTTACTAGCAGATAAATGTGGTTAGAGAACCTTTTTAGGAGAAAAATGACTGAAAACCTACGTGGTTTTATGGTGTAAAATTTGCTTTACTGTGGTTAGGAAGAAAAACCTTGCAAACATTTAAAAGATCTTTTGGAAAAATATAGAAAAAAAGCTCTGATATTACAAAGCAAATCAGGTGTATGCATAGTTTACTGGAATTTAAATTCACTAAAATGTGCCAAGTGAAATACTACCATTTGATAAGGCCCACCCCACAATCAAGTATAAGCCATCGAGTACATAGTTCCTAATGAAACTATTCACTGCATGATGTTTCTGACCTTGACACTGTTGTTGACAGCTGGCTTAATTTATATCCATTCTCAGATTTGTATATGTATATATAAAACACATGAATGTGTATAGGTGTGTATGTTTTACACACACACACACACACACATATATGTATGTATATATATTCTGTGCATATCACAGCAAAATACTTCTTTTAAAATGATTACCTCTCTTAAGCAAGGAATTATAATAATTCAACCCAAGGATGGGCAATAGAAACTCACTGAAAACATGTTTCAATCCACAAAGAGACATAATGATACAGCCCAATTTAAAGAAAGATTTCTTTCCACTGGATAGCCTGTAGAGCAAGCATTTATTCTGTAAATACTGCAACAATGATGATCTGTCCCCCCCCCCAGTTCTCAGTGGAGACTCTTGCTTCTGAAAATGTCTTGTGGTGACTTACTAAATTCAGGCTATTTCAATTAGTATTACTGCACATTAAAAATTAATTGCATTACAGAGTGGATTAAGGTTTAAATTTCAATTCTACAGTGCGTGCACTAGAAATGACAGCTAAAAATCAATGCTCTTTGGCCCACAATCGGAAGTGTGTACGGCCGAATAGTGTGGGACTGGCGTCACTGGCCAAGCAGTTTTAAAAGACTTGATAGTTCAATTGAAGGTGTGTCAGTTCTAATTCTAGATTTCAGTATGAATGTTGCACAGTAGCATATTATTAAAAGAAAAACAGCTGCATAACAATCTGAAAAAATAAATGGACATGAGCTCTAAATTGATAACAAAAAAGATTAACATTCAAGAAAAACTCATGTATAAACATCTGTAGGCTCAAAGAAAATCTTATTGATGGCAATATTAAATTGAGGCAGAGGATTCTGATGTATACATATATATATATATATATATATATATATATATATATATCTGTTGCTTCCCAATTAGTTATTGGTTTAAAGCAGCGGTTAAGGAGAAGGAAAATCAGTTATTTTGCAGGTAAACATGGAAAACACTAAAACATATGCAATAACCACAATGCCTTTATCTGTGTCTGAAAGGTAATATTAATATACACATAGAAGAAATCTAAGAAAGAACAGAAGACAAAAATGTTTCTAAAGCAGTAATCCCATCTAGATTCCCTTTTGTGAATTACTGGATATGGGGTGGGGCATGGGGACAAGGGGAAAGAAGAAGGAGACAACATATGATCCTTTCTGCTCTCAATTCAGAGTATCTCCCACCCAGAAATATTTGGGAAAAGAGACCTGTCCCTTTTTGTTCACAGTAAATTCATTCTTTTAAGAAGCTGATGATGAGGAACACCATGCTCCCAGTCAACAAACCAAAGTGGCATCAATAAAAAGCCACCCAGGATACCTGGGTTTGGAATTGAACTGTGATTGGTGTGTACCTAAGAGGAAAAATAAGGTCCACAATGTTCCTAAAGATCCCCTCTGTGCTGCACTGGTGGCCAACAGCAAGTTCGGCAGCAAGAGAGTAAAGAAGATGGGAAGTAATAATAACAATAAAAAGAATAATCTGGTGCAAATGGACCCCAAGGTGTAGTAGTCATCCCTGTGCAACAATCACCCTTCACTGCAATTTACTGATGTGGCTTCATTACAATACAGCATAGAAAGGGGGTAATGTACAAGGCATACTATTTAAAGCTACATGACTTGCAGCAAGCAGCACACACCTACCCAGAGCAGGCACTGCCTTAACAGCTCAGTTAAAGAGGCCACCTTCAATTCGGATTCTTCAAAATTCAAATAACCTGTAAGAAATTGAAATAAAGGTGTGGTATGTATGTATGGTGTGTGTGGAGGGGGGAGAGGAGAATAGAAAGGAGAGAAGGTGGGAAGGAGGAGGTTTCTTGCAAGATAAAATTAAAAAAATCTCAATAACACTATTGTTGGTTTTCAAATAGAATTTTTTTAAAAAGCAAAGATAACCACTTGCATAATTGGAAAATAGGGAGCAATTACCTTTATCTTCCTCTTATTTCCCCAACAATGAAAGGAAACAGGTTTAAGCTCAACTATACCAACACAAACATCACTTAGCAGAAGAAAAAGATTCGTTTACCACTTCTTATCTGTCAGAGTTCAAAGCCCTACTTTTTATCCAGTGTATAGAAGACATTGGCACCAGTGTGTTAAGGAGAAGAGGAGATTCTTTTCTCACCAAGGATCATTGAGTATGTCATTGGTTAATTCCTGCTCTATGCTCCTCATTAGCATTACTCTCAAGTTTCTGGTTATCATATCCGAAATATTAAGACATAATAACTACGAAGGTGCAGATAATTGGATATTAACCAGAACATACTTGACTGGGCAGGAGGTAGGGCCTTGCTTAAACTAATCCTGAAATGTATTAATCACCAATTAATGAAAGAGTTTCGAATTCATTTTCCATTATAGAACACCTCCGAGTATCTAAGCTTTTTCTAACAAAATGACTTGGAATAACAGGATAGGAATAAGAAACACACCAATGTGACGCTGGAACCAATTAAATCACTTTGGCCTGTTGTCAGCTTTACACAAGAAATCCAGAACTGATTGTCTTTTGGAAAATTTAGGGCTAGGAATATGATAAAGGGAAGATATCTTTTAGAGTTCAATGGCTTTCATTTAAATTCTAAATTTATCTGTGCTAATGCCCATGCTATGGTTCAATACTTCATCACAGAACTGTTCTAATATCACTTGAGTTCTCTTGTATCAACTGGACTATAGCTAGGTTATACCTATACCTATGAGAAATAGATAAAGTCTTAAAACACAATGACAATTAATTAGACATTTGAAGCATTGTAAAACAGTCATGTAATTCACATTTGTATAGTGCTATAAAGTCTAGGAAGAGCCCTATACATGGAGATTGGGATTCATTCAGATTTTAGGGAATTTCTATAGTTGAAATTCAAAGAGACCCAAGAAACTCATGCCCAATACACAATACAAACAGTAGGTATTCAATAGATATTTATTGAGTGAATAAATGACTGTATTAATAGCTGAAAGACAAACATCTGAAAAGCCACAAGAAAGGGTCATGTACCAAGAAAGGGGGAAAATAGTAGAAAGTGAGTGTGTGGTGGGGGAAGAGACAATTCTCTACAACTTTAATGTGGCTGTATACTTTCATTCTTTGATTTTGGGATGTTTTATTCACTTTCCACATGCTGAAGGAAAAAAGTACTATATTTACCATGCAAAAAAATTCTTTAAATGTTCAGAGTCCAAATACTTGTAAAAAGATAATCATTTACAGACACAACACACATCCTTAAAGGACAAATAAGTCAAGTAATCAAATACGTGTTAGCTATTTGTCTATTCATTTTTTAAAAATCCTTCCATTAAAACAGCATGGGTTTCAGATAACCCTAAATGGCTTACATTATTTTTATTTTTCAAAAAGTGTTGTTAGGATAGTGGGTAATGCCAGAGATGGGGCTGAGATGCCATTATTCCTCTGTTTTTTTTTTTTTCTCCCAGCCCTGTTTCATTTAATTTGATGGAAATAACAAGTAAACTCCTATTATCCATCTGTGGGTTTTTTATTCTGTTGTTTGTTGACTTTAATTTTAGTAATTCTTAAATAAGCACTCAGAGCAGATGAACTAAGATATGCAAGCAAGTAGTCCTTTTTATCAACAATTTTGCCATAGAAATACACAAACATTTCAATGGCTCTTCATTAGCAAACAAATCAACAAGTGATATTTTAATGCATGACTTTATTCCATCTCTGTGGGGACTGTAGTTGAGAGTGTGATGTACAGTACAGAGAAAGGAATCATCAGCCACAATGTCCCAGGGCTCTCTCCAATGAGGACTTCTCAGCCCCTGCTTAAAGAGTGCATTTAATTGACTGATAGACAGTAGCTTCTTTGTTCACAGAAGACAGGGAAGTAATGGCAGCTTGAAAATCGTACCATCTACAGGGTCTCCTGAGACTAGTAACAGGGGGATATGTGTCAGGAATAAATAAATAATCTAATTATTAAGCCACTTCCTGTCAAGTTAACTCCAATTTGTTGGCTTTTGAAGGCAACAAAACGAGGCATTTTTCCTCATTATGCTTCTCTTTTTATACCACTGGTAATCACAGGCGGATTAAAGGGTGCCTGATTGGTTTTTTTGTCAAGGAACTGAGAAGCAGCCAACAGTACAGAAAAACAGAGTTGGGGTTAGAAGAAATTTCATGCTTGTCTCCTTTCCAGCTCCCTAACAGCCCACACTGCTGCCCCATACAGTGCCGCCAGCTGTACAGCAAATGTGTACCCCTCCAACTGAGGCCTACCGGGCCACAGGCGCCATCCTGAGAGCTGTGAGATACCTTGCAATCTTGGCAGGTAGCTACTGCTGTCATAGGCATAATTCTAAAGGTGACCTACGAAACCCCGTCAGCTCACCAAATGCAACAATATGAGCAGCTGAAGTTCGACACCCACTCTCCATATTGCCTTCTTTTGTTTTGTACACTGCTGATGGCACCGAAACCAGGAAATAATCTGGGGAGGGGGAGGAAAGAAGGGATGTGGGGTAGAAGGTCATCACAGGGATTTTCTTTTGTCTGTGTGAACTGGACCTAGGGAAATAAGAATCCAGGAGGAAATAGATATTTGTCTATGCTTAAAAAAAAATCACATGGTTTCCTCTTCCAAGTCCCTCAAACATACTCTAGATATTCAGACATGATACCAAGAATATCAAACATGTGTTTGAGCAACTGACACACTTAGGACACATTGCACATGAAGTTGAAAGTGAGAACGCCATCACCCACTCAATCTTCATTGTCACAGAGTTCTATGTCACATGTCATCAATTTTGATCCTTATGGTAGATACACTTCTTCCTGCACCTCACTGTACAGTGCTGAGATGAATCTGTTGGCATTCAGCAGAACTGAATAGCAACCACATTAATCTGAGATAGTCACAAAAGAACTGGCCTAAAAATCAATGAGTAAGAAACTGAATCTTTGAACATAGACTTGGCCAGAGTCCACAACCTTAAAGGACATTAAAATAAAAGGAACGTCTAAGAGTCTTTGCTGGGGGCTTTTAACAGAGAGTCAATGCCAACCCTTTACCTTATTTTATCTTTGGCCATCAGAGTGAAAAAAGGACAGATCCAAAACACCCACACACAAAAAGGATCATAGCTGGATAAGCAACCTGATTTCTGTTTAACTCCATAGGACTCGCCTGAAATACATCAGGACAAATTTTCTTAAAGAGCTGAAGAGGAAGGAACACATGCATCTGGCTTGACCCCTTGAAAGTTCAATCTGATCCATGATAAGAGATAGAGGACAAAACAGTCTATTCCTTTGGAGCACGTGCTGGGAATAAAAGAGAGTCTTACAAGGAACCGAAATGGGACTTTTAAGTCTGGTGAACAGCACTGCTCGGGCATGTTTACAGCTGCAGATGCCCTTTCTGAATACATCTTGAATTTTTGTTAAATTGCGCAGATAATTAAACCCTCTTCATATTTACAGTCTGCTTCATTGGTACCATGAATTCTGTTTTCAGTTACTGTCTGCATATTCCCTCTCTGAACAATTTCATACTAAGCAATAACACTTCATTTTACATAAGTTTTATCTGATGTCCCCATACAGAGCTGCCAGCTGTACAGCAAATGTGCGGCTCTCAAACTGAGGCCTACTAGGCCACAGACTCCATCCTGAGATCTGTAAGGCACCTTGCTGTCATTGGCAAGCTTTCCCTACTATCACTGTTACCATCTCTCCACACTACACACAACTTAAAATCATCTGATTATTAGAATTTGTGGTCCACACTCCATTTTATCCTTTATTTAATCTATCCCCAGATCACACATTTGTTTAAATGTTTTGGCTGGTTTACAAATCATGCAGCCATCTGCACAGTAGGTGTGACACCATTTTTTTTAGACAAAAGTTACGTTATAAACAAAGATAAAGTCATTTGAAATGCTTTGGTGTTTGTTATTCTGCCTGGTTCACTTGGACCAACTCTAAGAAATAAATAGAATTATCTGTGTAAATCGATGAACATCTATGAAAAACAACACCCAGCAGAACACAGAGCTTGCTCCATTACCTACGTTAATATCATGACAGCTGAGGAGAGATGACCTGGCCCACTTCTCATCTCTCCTGTACAGATGGCTATTAAAGAGAAAGTATCCCTTTTGTATGGTCCATGTAGAAACCCTTTATGGGTTTTTCAAATAAGCCAGCATTGCCCACATGAGGGTAGCTTTCTGTTAGCATTAAACAGTGCAGATTTCATCTTTAAAAAAAATCTAACTCTTGATGAAATAAAACAGAATTTCATCATATTTAACACCAAATGCTGATGATGCCTTAGTGTTCTAAACAATCTGATTAAGCTTGATTTTTAAGATTTGACAAACCTCTCTCTCATTGAGACTAGATGTAAGTAAATACAAGACTCAAAAGGCTGATAATAACTTTCCAGACTCTCTGAGAATAGAATACTTCCATCTACCTCCTATTTCCTTTCCCTTCCCCCTTACAGGGTTAATTTTCATTCCTTTTTCAAAATGTTGAGTGATAACAGAGACAAAAGGGAATTGGTAGTCTGTCATCTTCCTAGGAACAGATCCATATCTTTGGATTTTTTTCCCCCCTTAAGACATAAAGTTCCAAAACCATCACAGATTTCATAATGTTGGTTTTAGTTCATCCTAAAGGAAAGGAGACTTAAACTGTAAAGCTAAAGCAGTGATACCTAAGGTCAAAAAGATGTAATGAAGATGAGCTACTTCTGATATTCCATCCATAGAACACATGGAAGGAGTAGAATACTATGTGTGATCTGTCATCAGATTTCAGAATATATCAAAATCCCACGGTGTGACAACAGGCTAAATTTTTACCGATCTGCACCAAACTGGTGTGGGTATTTTTACTGGGCTGATATCAGTGATGGTATTTACAGGTGATCTAATGCATATTGTATGTTACTCTCTATTTTATAAATAGAAGAGTTGATACAGTTTTAGTCTGAGCACTATTACCATCTATCCAAACATGTTACTATCAAAGTGATACATAAAAGATACTATATCTTTCTGCATCCCTGTAATAGATATAGATATGTCTGTATTGAAAACAATACCAACATTTATTTTCATATCACAGCTTATACTATCTATCTAAAGATAAAGTAAGATATCTTACTAATAGATTTTATACAGATACATATGGCATATATGTATATATATAGATATGTATGTATATAAAGATATCTATCTATATGTCTTTATTGATAAAAAGAAATCATTTCCAAAGTTCCTTCTCTGGGGGATACATTTATTACATCATACAAATGCTATAAACGCTACCATTAAGTATCCCAGGACTTCCCTTACATATATTTCTGTTCTTCCCGTTGTTTTCATACAACTTATTTTCCCCTCATAACTAACATAATTGGAACTACATAAAAAAAAAAACATACATCCAAATTAAAGAGAAAAAAATAGCATTTATTTGACTCTTTAAGACCACTGTAAAAAAGTTTTGTCATAAAGGCTTGTATCCAAACCTCCTTCCACCCTTTTCTTTTGCTTGCCTTACTCCTCAGAACTTCTGGTAGGGTAAGAGAGAAGCGGTTATTTCCATTTCAGTACCATTCATTCTCCGTAATCCATGTTAGTAGTGGTGAACTACTACTAAGATGATGGCATTTTTCTTGCTTTTTATCATTTTTCTGTCAGGCCGATCAGCCCTCAATGGTAAATGTGCTGCTTGGTTGTGCATCGCCAGCAGCTCGCAATTTGCTCACTATGTTTCATGAGACAGTTGTTTGTGGCTGTTTGGAACACATTTACCTCTTTGGGGATTTATACGCTAGTTGCAATGCCAACCTCCATAGTGATCGAGATTTCTTTCTAACTAAAATAGATAATTAGAGGCTGGTAATTATTGGTCAAGAATTATCAGAGTGAAAAAATTAAGCTCCTCATAAATAGTTCTTGGCAATGTCATCTCTTTACATTATCTCATGCCTAACAGCACTTTATTCAGAGTACTTACAAATTTACACTACTGCTGTTGAGCCTCATAATTTTATATGGGGCAATTCCTTTGCTAGGTTAAACATATTTGAACTCTCTGAATTTGGCGCCAATTTTCCCCATACAAGATCAAATCAAAAGACATATTCATATTTCTCTGAAATACTAATCAAAATAACATAATATCAAACTTAAAATAGAAAAGGAAATATTTACTATGTTAGAAGAAAATAAAAGAAAGGTGCATGATGGTATAAATGAATGAAACAAATAAATCATAATACCTGACATTGCTTCTTGCTGCATTCTCAGGTCAAATGCTAACTGTAAACTATTTGAGTTGAACAAAGGAAGACGAGAAAACCTTTCTTATCGACACAGACTCTAAAAGGGCCTCTTTCTCCAGGAAATATATTAGAGTGTTTTGTTGTTTGGGTTTTTTTATGTATAAAGAAGAAAAGAAACTCCTAAATAGTCACTGGTCTGTTTGTTTGTTTTTTAAATCGAAACAATGTCAAAATATGTTGGCAGGTCAATTGGCATTTTTTCCTAGTTGCAAAATGGCCCTTAAACAGTCTTTTTTATGAATCAGGTAAAAGCATTGACATTTTTCCTCCACAAATGTCTTCTACCAATAGGTAGAGATAGACTGATTCTGCAGAAACTTAGAAGTATAGTGGATATTTGACACAAACCATTGGAATGATATTGTTTCAGTATACAAGGAAACTAATATAAATTATTTTGTTGCAAAAGGTAGAGATTATATCTCATTGGATTATCTGCAGCTTTTGTTTTCCATTTGGTGACAGAATCCCTTCTATTAAAATGACAGAAATGGATAAGTAAATCTATAAAAGTATTATATACCCCTGGACCTACTCACACACACACACACACACACACACACACACACACACACACACACACACACACAAAGAATAAGAATCTTTTCAAATAGTTATTAATCCTCTTCTTCTGCTAAATACTTCATTGAGATTATCTTTCAATTAAATTTCCACCACTCCCCCCCAAAAAACAACAACAATCACACACATATACACCTAAAAATACCGAGTCTCAGGGAAGGTATTTTGGCCCAATGAAAAAAATTGCCTTATTAAGAAGAATAAGTATTGGAATTTTTAAAAAATCTTAGCTTTTGTGACACTTTCCTGTAATGCATTTTTTCTGAATATTGAGTTTAAGAACTGAGATGGATGACTAAATGA
The DNA here is from genome assembly GCF_016432865.1 of Antechinus flavipes. Classification (NCBI taxonomy): domain Eukaryota; kingdom Metazoa; phylum Chordata; class Mammalia; order Dasyuromorphia; family Dasyuridae; genus Antechinus; species Antechinus flavipes. The sequence continues at coordinate 492,888,161 of NC_067398.1, read as the reverse complement.
TAGAGCAATTACATTAATATTTGCTTATTTCAGCCTTATAAGCACAAAATAATTAATTTTTAAAATAGTATGCATGAATGTATAGAAAATTTATAAAGATGAATGTGATTTAGTTCTCTGATGAAGAATTAATTGTTAAAAGTTCCAATCCTAAGAGATAGAAGGGCCATATAATCTATTACACTACTACAGAGGATGGGGGGGGAAGGTATGGAGAAAACATTAATGGTATAAGGAATGGAAAGTAAATGCTAAGAAAAAATATAAACAAAATGTAAGAGAAAGATCAGGTATATATAATGAATGTTTCATGATCATAAAATCTCAAATTAAGAAAACAAACTTTTGCAATCTTATGCTTAACATTCAGTTCAGGTTGTAAATGTGTAAGAAGAGCATTAACTGTTTATGATGTAAAATATACCAGATTTGTTAAGCAGACTCATTAAGGGATAAATAATAAATCTTATGTAGAATGCACCTAATCAAAAGCATGCTGTACAAATCTCTGCACTTTCCATGAGACAACACATTATTATAAGAAAGATTTTATATTAAGTGCATGTAAATATATTGATATGTCTGTGTTCAGTGTGAATGACAACTATCACTCAAGAAATTAAAGGCTTCTTCCTCTACAAACAAACTTCATTCAACCTTCCAAACAGAAAGAAGTTTCAGCAAATAGGAGAAACTATTTGTACTTATCATTTGGGAAGAAGGTAGGTTTTTGTTACTCTTGAAATAAGATTTTTCTTGTCTACTCAATTAAAAGATTTAGTATTTGAATAAATTGAGAGAAATTTTTTGGGAAGTCAGATGGAAAGATGATGGCAACAAAAATTCCAATTGAGTGTTTCTGACATTCCATAATTATCCTTTAACATCAAATCTCAGTATCCTTCATTTGCTATGCACATTAGAACACAAGAAAATCCTGAAAAATAAACACAAACTGAAAAAGTTTCCCTTTTAGACATTAATTATTTTTATTAATTTTGAAATTTAAGCAATTAAATAGGTTTTGAAATGTATTTGTCTCCTGACAAATCTGAAAATGTAAAACTAAATACAACAGGCATGCTTTTTGACCTATTTGCTTGTATATTTCTCTTCATTTATTTATGTTGTAGTATTTTATTTCATGCTATATTTTAACTGGGACTCCCTATGTAAAAAACTTTTTTTCTGGAAAAATACAACCACAAACTAGTTGGAAAATTTGGGGCAATCTTTCCAGAAATATGGAGGTTGTTGAAGAAATAGAAGATTTCACAAAACTGGATATGTGTCCCTTTGCAGTAGCATACAGTGGAACGTTTATGCTATAATAAAATATCACAAAACAAGCATAAAATAAATGACTCTCAATCTTGTTTCACAGTATAAAATTTAAAAAAATACAAAATAGTACAAAATAATAGGAATTGTCATTTTATAAGCAAACAAAAGATCTGCTTGATAAAGTTTAATTGGCTTGTATAACTCTCAATGCCATTACTGAGTGCTTATCAAATTAAAAAATATATATTAGTTAACCTTTGGGGAATGAAGAAATGAAGGGACTCTAAGGTAAAAGAAAAAACTTGAGTTCCTTTTTATCCAATCTCTTAACTTATAAAAAACTTTAAAATCTCCATTATTTCAGGAATCTTTAATTAAACTATTTTATAAAGATATGAGTGAAATTTGGTGGGCTTGGAAGGGAGAATGTGTAGAAACTAACATTATGTAATTCCTTATATGACCTTTACACTCACAATCATTTCCAGATTGTTCAAACTGCATATATAAAACTAAAATTATTTTCACAGCTATTCAAATTATTTATGTTTCCCAGTGACAAAAACTCACCAGTTTAGATTTTGGTACAAATATGCTTGAGCAACACACAATAGTATCATTACCATAATAACTTCTGAAATTAAAACCTGTCTAAAACTCTATGGAAAGCTAACATCCAGTTCATTAACCATTCCCTTAGTTTGTTTTCAATAATGCAAAAATGATTAGAAGTTTAATTTGTTAATCACCTGTGTTTTGACTGGCAGTAGATATATAATCCTCTACAGAAGTCTAAACTAGCCCTTGCAGAAAATAAAACGTGCTAATGCCTTATCAGGCCTAATAATATGAATAAAAAAATCAGTCATGCCTGGATAAATCATTGAAGGTTGAACAATTAATTCCTCCTTAACTCTGTTTAATTATATAGGCAATGATGAACACAAGTAGGAGAAAAGTCTATTTTTAATAAGATTTAGAGCATCACTCACCAATCATGTGATTTGCAACATGAACCTGAATATCCCATTCATTGTAGAAAACCATCTGACACTTGATGCACTGATAGGTCTTCTTCTGAGGAAACAAGTATAGACAAAGTTTACTTAAAAACATTATCCAACTCATTTTTTTGTCTCCCATTTAGCTACTTATTGTGGTAAACTTGGGCTATTCCCTGTAATCATGAGTGTAAATTTGCTGTTAAATTAAAATTTTAGCTCAGTTTCAAACTATTTAAATCTCACTAAGGTAAGTTAGAACAAATATAATACCATTAATAAAAAGTCCTATACAACTGCCTAATTTCTATCTCAAAGTTTTAGAACCTTTTCAAAGACTTAACTGCATAATAATAACTGCATAAAATTCCATGCTTCAAACATGGAAACTGAGGCACCAGTGGAGAGTTTGGGAATTAAATTAAATTGGTACAGTGGAAGAAAAGGTGTGTTATTTTATTTTTGGAGATCCTTCACCAAAATCATCTGATTTTCTCTTTCCTTTGGGGAAGAAGGAGAGAGGAGGAAGAATAAAGAGAAAAAAGGAAAAACAATAGAAAGAGACAGGGAAGAGAAGGAGAGGAACATTATATTAGGAAAAAAACAATGTTGTGGATACCAAAAGACATGATGTTTGAATCCCAGCTCTCTCAGTTGCTATGAGCATGGTCTGCAGTAAATGACCTAACTTCTCTGGGCCTCAGTTTCTTCATCTGTAAAGTGAGGGAATTGGGTCATTTCTAAAATCCTATCATTTTTATCATCAATTTTTGAGTAAGTGGGAAGTTCAGAATTAGAACAACAAAATTTGTCTGGCACTTCATTTAGTGAACACAATGGAAAATTAGTGGGAATACACTCTTAAATCTCATGGAGATCAACTAGATTATTTTTTTTAGAACATACTTACTTCTCCTAGAGGAAAAATAATTTGCTTTCTGACTAATCTCTGAAAAAAACTATCTTTTAATGATAAAGAAATGTAACATAATGCTCGCTAATTATTCTGCAAATCAATTTTTAGTAGCTCAATTTATTTAATTGATATCCAAAAGTAATACCACTATTAAGTTAGCCAAAATAAGGGTGGGAATTTATAAATACATAACTATTAGTACTCGGTCAAAAAATTCCAGATGATATTTCATGAAATTTTCACAAATAAATGTCTAGCTAAGATTTAGGATTCCCCAAAGCAGATTTCTCCTATCAGTAGACAGAAAGACCCATGAATACAGGTATAGGTTTCAAAGCTTCATTTTGCTTATATCCCAGGATAGCACTTAGAAGCTCCATGGATAGTTTTCCCAATTGTTAAATTAGTGTCTCTTGTATTGGATGTATGTTATATAGGGTGTGTGGATGGGTTGGGGGAATGGTAGATATAACAGATGACCTTAAGAGGCTTTCTTTAGCTCTAATCTTCTATACTTGATTGATTTATTGATTGATTATATTCATAACTGATGAGTCATATAAATCCATGATTATATTTTCATTGAAAAGTTTTTGGGAAATCAAAAAAGCAAATGGACAAAAAAGAATCACTTTTTAAAAATAATCTTTTACTGATTCTCCAGTTTGCCAGATCTTGAGAACAATTATATTGTCATAGTCAGATATCACATCTTCTTATGGTATTATCAACCATTCCTGCTTTTTTTCTAAGACAATTGAAGGAAATGTTAATTATAATAATATTTGTAGCAAATTTGGCTATGAAAGTTTTTAGTTTAAAATGCACATCCTTGAGTATGACTAATTTTAAAAGATTAAAAATTTTATAAAATTCAACAAAGTCAAATGTAGAAGGTTTCAAATTATAAACACTAGTAATTTAAAATCCTCTCAATCACCATAATGTTCAGCATTTATTTTTCTATAACCGTAGATAGTAGCCTTTGTGAAGTACTGGGTGGAGTGGGGGGTGGGAGTGGGTAAAGGGAGGAAGTATGTATTTTCAACTGAGGTAACTAGAGACAGAATAATCTAGCACTGTCTGTACAGAAGGCAGACGCATATGAACTGAATGTGTCGAATCTAAATCTAACACAGATTTTTTAAAACCCTGACAATCACCACAGAAGATTTATAATGCTGAGCTGTTTACAAGATGCTTTTGATGTTGACATATAGAGCAACATGTGTTGTATAAATAACAATCAGTCCTTTTTCTTTAACATTATTTCCCTTTAGAACTAGTTAGAAAATATTTCTTACTCCCAGATGACCAACATTATATATTGTTTATTAGCATACTTCTAGCATTATTCCTGATATGTGACCTTGCTGAAAAACAAAGAAACATAAACTTAATGGCTGGTCTTTTCTCTTGTTAGCACAGTAAAACATACACCATGTCGAGGACTGTCTCCACAAATTATGACTGATGAATATGTTGATGGAATAGACCTGATTTTTTGTAGTCTAATAATAAAGAATAAAATTACTTGACAAGCACTTACAAAGAGCTTCAAAATAATCTGATGTATTTTCAGATCTATATATGCAAGTTCTGTGTGTATGTGTGTATGATGGATGCTTTTTATCAGCAGTAAGAAATAAAACAATTTTAAGGCTTAAAACAATTTCTAAAATACTATAGTTCACTTTTATTAATTAGGCAATATTCTAATATCTTAATATATAAACTTGTGACTCAATGAGATAAGGATAGAGTATAATTAAAAACATAGTATAATAATTTTTAAACTGTAGCAGAAATTCAGGCTCTTTTCCCAGTTTTCATATTTCCAAAATAAATTTTATTTTTAAGGCTAAATAAGGAAATTATTTTAGGATCATTATTATAATTATTTTATTGTCATAATACAAAATAAAACCTGTTTAAGGTTTTTTTTTAAAGAATAGCTATGAGAATATAGCATTTTAGATTTAGAAGCAATTTTACATTTCTTGTCACTTTCTGTTCAATGCAACAATCTCCCTATGATAGTTTAGTATCAGCTTCATTTTTTGAACAATTCTAATTACTAAAAGTTCATTATGCTGAGCCAAAATCTGTCTTCCTCATCTTCTAACCATTGATTCTGATAATGTGTTGGTTTGCTTTCTTGAATAACAAAGAACAAGTCCAATTCTGCCTTAAAAAAAAAAAAACAATCTTTCAGTTTTCTTAAGACAACTATCATGGTAACCTCAAGTCTTTTATTCTCAAAACTAAGTAGTTTCTTGAACAGTTCCCGGTATTATGTGGTTTCTTGGCCCTGTACAATCCTAGCTGTCCTCCTTTGGGGATATGTTCATCAACATCTCTCTTAAAATGAGGTGGCCTAGCTGAAAAAAAAAATTGAAAATGTAGTCTGACCAGTGTGAAGAATGATAATGGGGGAGGAGGATTCTATGGTCTCCCTTTGGAATGCAGGGAAGGAGGGAGGAAAGCAGGGAAAGAGAAAAAGAGAGAGAGAGAAAGAGAGAAAGAGAGAGAGAGAGAGAGAGAGAGAGAGAGAGAGAGAGAGAGAGAGAGAGAGAATGAGAATAGAAAAAAAAAGACAAGTCAGATCATTTTTCTTAAAAGCAGATAAAAGTAGAAACAGCACTTCTATTGTTTTGGCCCCAGATTGGCCTTTATCAACGCTTAAGTTGTCAATTTGCTTGAAATGCTAATTTGGTACAATTTTTAAAAGACTTTTTTTTTTCATTAGCCCTTTTTTAATGTGCTACTTGGGAGTGGGATTGTCACTTCCTGATTGTTCTCTTTTGTTTTCTGATACTGATAGATGTAATTATCAGGGATACAACTTTTTCTTAGCACCTCATTATTTTTGATTGATTTTGAGAACAATTTAAATGTGCCTTTTTGACATTTTTGTTTTCAGTTATACTCTGGTTAAGGCAATCTGAGACTTTCAGGAAAGAGCACTTCATAAATTAAAAAAATGATTAGGATAATTAATAATGTATAGGAACTTTTTAAAACACTAAATCTTCTGATTAACCCAACCCCATTCTATTCATACCTTTATTCTATATTCCAATAACATTATATACTACACTTGATTTATAGTACACTAATTTGTACTTTCTTATGACACTATAAATGTTTTTCACATATCCTTGTATTAAGTTAAAATTTTGCATTGTAATATGATATTCACTTGCATATTCTTTTTTAAATATCTTTTTTCGACTGATTTATAACTAATGCACAAATATCTTGAGATCAAGGATAGAATCACAAAAAAACTGAAGTTAGAAGGGGTTTCAGAGACCCTGTAGTCTCATGGACACCTAAAAAAAAAAAGAATCATTCTTATGATATCTCCCAAAAGGAGCTATTTGACCTAAGTTAGAAGACCTCCAGTAAGAGAAATATCTTAAGAGGCAGTCTATTGTATTTCTGTATAACTCTAGTAGAAAATATTTTCTTACATTAAGTAGAAATTTGCCTCATTATTATAGGACCGGAAACTTAGAACCAGAAGGGAAATTTAGACACCATTGAGTCCAAGCTCTCCAATTTAGGTGTGAAGAACTGGGACTTTGAGATTAACTGGACTGCTCTGGGAAACACAAATATTAGGAATATAAGATAGGTTTTGAACCTAGGTCATCCATCTTTATTTCCAGTGCTTTATGACTTAAATTACGCATCTTCCCATTGCTTTAATTTCTGCTTTCTGGAGCTAAATAGAACAACTTTGACATTTTTTTTTTGTTATACCCATAAAAATGTTTCTTATGTTATTATGCTCAATAAACAGTGGGTATTCTATATGCCTGGCTGATTACATGACCTTTTGAGGATTCAGGAATACAGTTCCTTTTTAACTGCACTGGAATAAATGCAAAAAAATGTCTATTACTGGCATTCTTTGGGGCCTTCTGCCTGTATGACTCATAGAAACTAGCCAAAGAACTCTGGTTGTTATTATTACTTTCTGACTGCCTAACCTAAAGCTTCCAATAATCTTCAATTCCTGAAACCCAGACATAGCTCTTGTCCCTAAATTCCTAATCAACACTGTCCAAGTTTTCTCCAAGTCTTAAGTGGCCTGAGTACACTTAGCAGAGAAAAATAAAAAACTGAATTGTGATTTAGCATCCTAAATGAAGTCTTATGGGGAGAGTAAAGGGGGAGAGGGGGATCCTGCATTAGCAATATGTAGAATAACCCTGAAAAATTAGTTGCCACCTAAATAACTTTCAAATTACCATGTATCACAAACTAGGAATTAAAAAGAAAATACAGTGTAGAGGATGTGTTTAGAGAAATGTAAGAACAACAACAACAAAAAATAGTTTGACATGTTACATGAAAGAGTGAGAGAGATGATCACTACACAGACCACATTAAAATTCTTGGGATGTTCAAAGAAAGAATACTCCCAGCACCGTGGGTAGACCTTCTGTGGTAAAGAAAGGAACTGAGCCTTTATTAAATATCTACGACATGTAAGACCCCAAGTTAAGCACTTTATAAATCCTCACAAAAACCTTGTGAAGCATATTTTACAATTGAGGAAACTGAGCCAAACAGAAGTTAAATGACTTGCCTAGGGTCAGCAACTAGGAAGTATGTCACGTTTTCTTACTCCAAAACTCAGGCTTTCCTGATTCCAAGTCCTGATTCAGGACTGTCCACTTCATCATCTAACTGCCAATGTGGTGAACTTAATAGATGATATGAAGAAACAAATATGACCTATATCATTACATGACGTGCATATCATGGAAATCACAGATCCTTCAGAGTTTGGAAGAATAAATTGATGTATGTTATTCATTTATCAAATAAGTGGAAAGAATGGCAGGTGAAAGAACAATTACTTTTGAATGTTCCCTCCCAGAATTGCTATTTAAACTTTGAAACAGTCTATTTAGTGAAAAGTTTGGAAAGTCTGTCTCTCAAGCAAAACTCTAAATATCTGCAATATGTTTTTGTGGATATCAAAAATTATATGGCCTAAGTTCTCCACTTTCTTTTTTCTCCCTCTTATTATCGTCCCTTTAATAGCACCTTTCTCATTACTCTAGCTGACTCTGGTTAATCAATGGCTTTCTCCCACAACATGGACTATTTCCTTTCTCCTGGTTAATTTTGAGGTCCTGAGGGGAACATGTCTTTTTCCTTGCTAACTGTATGTTCTCTCAACTCTGTTTCATATTTGCCATTACCAGTATCTAATTTGCCTCTTATTTTTGTCTGTAAACTTTTCTCCTAAATAAATCTTCCTTTTGGCAAAGAGAATGGCCATTGTAAATTTGTCACATGTCTATTTTGAACTAGATATTGCTACCTTAACCTCATCATTTATACTATTAAAAATTATTGAGAATCTGTCCAAAAAAGAATTATACGAAAATTTTTCTGGAGACATGAAAGGCATATATATACATACATAATTCCAGATAAATTCATATTTTGATATATACTTGCTTTAGTAGTCTTCTTATGCTATCAAATGCATATCATAATGAATAATTTGACATAGGATACTACTAAATTTTTTAAAAAATTCAATCCCCCCAAAAGTTAATCTTTATTAGAATTGATATATTTATTCTACATAAGGTTACAAGGATATAAACTCAACCTCTATTCATCCCACCTCATTACTTATTCCTAAGATGGATGTTAAGTATTTTATTAAAATTTTTACCATCCCTCAATCTCTAGTATCCTTTTTTTGTTTCCTGGGAAAGATGTATAAATATCCTTGCATGCAGGCAGATGAATGATACAAGTGATTAGTGTGTGTGTGTATGTGTATACATATATATGTATACATATACATATGCATATAAATCTATACAGATATACACATATATATACATATGTACACACATATACATATATAATATACAAACACATAGATAATATATATGTGTATATATTGTCAATTTCAAAAGTATTTCTATTTTTAAAAAGAATCCTTCTAACATTCTCAAAGATTGAGAGCAATTTTTCATGTGGAAGTTAAGTAGTGATCTCCTATTGAGTTCTTTCCTGTCTTTGGAGTGTAAAGAGTCCTGAGAATGCAATTAGTAAAATTCTGAGTTAGATAATTAGTTGGAAAAGTGACCCTAAGCAAATCACTTAATTTCTCTCAGTCTCAGTTTCCTCCTCTGTAAAATAAAAGCATTAGGCTCAAAGTCCTCTGAGGTTCCTTGCATCATCCATTGAATATTATTGGGTCTCTCTCACATCATTTTTCTTTTTACCTCCTCTCACCCAATGACACTCACTCTTTCTTGCTTTTAAAATTTCAATAGCTATCCATCACTGTGAATTTAAATTAATTTGGGGAAGAATTTTAAAAGCACAGATGCCTTAGAGTTTTAATTCACTTCTACTAACATTCTATTCTGATGCCTCAGTGAGAGAGTTGACCTTGGGCTCTCAGAAACGAAGTCAGAAAAGCCCAACTGCTTTAGTTGAGTTCAGAGAGTTTCATCGCCACTAGTTTGGCCACCAAGTGACAGCATAATATAAAATCTGTTTATGTAGGTGCACATGAATTGTGATATCTGTTGGTAAAGGGAATTCCCACATGGATAATGAAAATTACAGATCTTCTAACATAATGAAGACAGTCTTAGAGCACCTGGTGGTCAAACTGTAAGCCTCCATGGAACAATGGATCTATGCAGTTTTAAAATATAGAAACTATTAACTATTATAAGAGATGAACATGTGGTGAAACATGCAGTGAAAAATGGGCTAGATTTGGAGGCAAAGAGGCTGGGATGAATTCTTACTCTTACTCTATAGGAGAGCTTCTTATTTCATCTCTCATCTTTCAAATATCTTTCTCTAATGTCTGATTTAAAAAAAGGTGTCCCTTATCCTTGCCAAGTTCAAACCTTCTAATTCAGAGGTAGGAAAACTTTTTTTTTCTGCCAAGAGCCATTTGGAAATTTATAACACCATTTGTTGGTCATATAAAATTATGAATTTATAGAATTCAAGCTATAGGAGATTGGTGTTCCTAACTTTCAGTTTGTTGTCTGCAATTGTCTTATCAAATGACTTCATCCATATGGACTGTGGACTGGACATTACCCACCACTGTACTAATGCCTTCTTGATTCCAGCATGTCCTGTCTTATTCAGCAGATTTAGATTTCCTTATATGAGTACCATTTTTCTCTAATCTTCAACCTCTTTTTATATATTAGTTCTTTCCTTGCTACCCATAAACATGCCCATGTCTCGTTCATTTTAAAAATAAATAAAATGGACAAAAGCAAAAACAAAAAACCCTCTCTTAAAATTCTTATCCTTTCTAGATATTATTATAACATCCCTTCACTTTTCAGCTAAACTTGAAAAAATACATGTACTTGGTACACCCCCTTCATTTCATCTAATTCTCTTCCAAATCCTCTGCTATCTGACTTCCAACCTCCTCGTTCAACTAAATTGCCTTGAAGATTAAGAGAATATCATTAATCTTTTAATTGTCTATCAATCTTCATTTTTCTAGATCTTTATAGAGCATCTCATCATTAGTCACCTTCTCTTAGAGATTCTCTCCTCTTTGATTTTTCATAACTGTTACTTCTTATTTCTCCTAATAGGTATCTGACAGCTATTTCTCAGTCTACTTTAAACATTTGAGTTCTGTCCTGGGCTCTTTTTTTTCCTCTATGCTATCTCACAGTGATATCAGTTCCTATAGTCTCAAACATTTTCCTTCACTTGATAATCGTCACAACTATATATTCAGCCCTATTCTCTGTGCTGAACATAGTCCCACAGAACTACCTATTTTTTGGATATCTCAAATTGAATGTCTGTGAGATAATTCAAACTTAACATGTCCAAATAAGAATCTAATCCTCCTCTGTTCTGAATTTCTCTATTACCATTGAGAATGTCACCATTTTCCCAGTTACCCAGATTCACAATAAGTTTAGTGATACCCATCCTCTCCTTGGTTGGAAAAGTGATTTCCTAAAGCAGAAGTCTAAACATATCACTTTCCTACTCACTCATTCCAATGGCTCTCTGTTAGCCCCGGGATCAAATACAAAGCCTTCTGTTTGGCCTTTACAACCTGGTCCTTTGCTACTTCCAAGTTTTTTTTACACATCATTCCCTGCAATATACTCTATAGTGCAATCATACTAGCTTATTTGCTGTTCTTCTCACACAACACTCAAACTTTTCATCATGTGTTTTTTGCCCTGACTGTCTCCCATACTCGACAAACTTCCCCTCCTTTTTCTGCTTCTTAGTATTATTAGCTGCCTTCAAGGGTCAACTCAAATGAGACATTCCATAGAAGGCCTGTTCTGATTCCTCTAATCCACTATAGCCCTCTTCTCTAATATTGTCTTCTATCTATTTTGCATAGATCTTGTGTGTACACATTTATGCCCATAATGTCTCCCCATAAAAATAGAATGCGAGCCCTTTTAGGTCAGGGACAATACTAGTATTTTTTGTTTTCCTAGATCTTAGCACAGTGCTGGCACATAGAATAAGATCTTAATAAGTTTTCCCTCATCAAAAAATGAGACAATTGAACTGGATAGCCTCTTAGGTCCATTTAAACCCTAAATCTTTAATCTTATTAACCTATGAAATATTTTTACTGTCCTAATCTCTGAATATGTAAATTTGCTTCTTAGGAAGAAAGGGAATGGGAAGAAAGTTTTTCTATAAAACAACAGAGAATACTTTGCTACCTGGAATATAAAAATTTTAAACACACATGAAATACAAGGACAGTATTCTTCCAACTGGTGTCTGGGAAAAGTTTTTAGTACTTACTCTAGTAAATCTCCACAGGTGCTCTGTGGATCTCTCCACTCGCTACCATGAAAATTTAATAGGGAATGTGATGATGCATGAGGGCAAATAGGTGAGGAGAAATACAGGGCAGAAAATCAAATGATAATCAGTTGAGGCAGCTAGGTGGTGCAATGAGGAGACACCAGGGCTGAAATCAGGAAGACTAATTTTCCTGAGTTCAGATCTGACCTCAGACATTCACTAGTTATGTGACCAATGGAAAAATCACTTAACCTTCTTTGCCTCAGTTTCTTCATCTGTAAATAAGGCAGAGAAGAAGATGGTGAACTACACCAGCATCTCTACCTTTAAAAAACCCCAAATGAGGTCATAGAGAGTCAGAAAACTGAAAAATGACTAAAATAACAAAAAAATTTTTGAGACAAAAAACACAGTAACTTGGAAATTATATGAAAATAGATGGCAGAAAGTAAACAGCTCATATAGAGGTGAAGAAAGACATAGAGCATAGAGAAAAAAAAATCATGCTATGAGTTAGAAAGACCTGACTTCATGTTCTTCCTATTCTTCTGGCTGTAGGACATTGGGTAAGTCATTTATTTTCTCAATATCCCAGAAACCATAATTTACAAAGCAGGCACAAACCTGCAAATACAGAAGAGTTGTTTTATTTAACACTCTCTATACTAAAGAAATCACAAAAATAGTGATTCTACCTCATGTCTCTCCTCAACTAAAAAAAATCTGTATTATACACACATTCTTCTTATTGGCTGGCCCAGATATTTGAACCACTAAAAAGAAAAATTTTGAGATGTCTCATATAATTGGTGGTGCTCAAGCAACTCTTAGTAGGGACCCCTATCCTAGGATATTTCAATAGGCCCATGTCACTATAAAAATAGTCATTATTAGGAACTAAAATAGAATTTTTTTTGAATACCTTCATATTTATAAACTCTAATTCCTAAAGCTCCGAAATCCAAAGCGATTTTATCAAAAATGGGTATCTGGATAAAGTAGGATAAGAATTGTAACCCCAAAAGGGATGGAAGAAGCATGAGGAAGGGCTTAAAGGTGATATCTTAGGTCTTAATATGGGTAGACAGGGAAAAGCCAAGACAATGAACTTCCAATTGACTTATGAAGTATGAGAAACATTTTCACAAATAATATGGTGATACAACTCAGAAATTCGCTGCTTTATATGATTTGACTGGCACAAACTTAACAGGGAGAATGTTATATTGAGAAAGAAAGACATTGAGAATAATAACTTTGAGAAAATAAATTCTCCTCTCCCCTAGGGCTGGTGAAATTTGAAAATACAACAAAATTCTTTAATTCAAACTACAAATTCAAAATTTGGAATACTCAATAAAAATTATAGAAATGTGTATTTGTGTGTATTGGTGGTAAATAATGATAAAATAACAACCTAACAATATCCATCTTTATTAATACTTCAAGCATGTTTAATTTCATTGGCATAAAGATTCCCTCCGCCAAGAGAGATTGCAACCAGTATATAATATAATAGAAAAGTCATATGCAATACTATGAGACTCAAAGAGGTTAAATAAAATGCCAAGGAGCACACAGCTAATAAGTTGTAGAGGCAAAATTTGAACCCTGATCGTTCTGGTCTCATGTTCAATGCTCTACAGAACATGCTTTCTCTATATAATATGAATATTAACATGAATCAAGTATTCATTAAAACAGGTCAGGTAGAATGTATAATTAACACCATTATATAAGGATTGACTACATGTATCTGACAATAATAAAAAACCAATATCCTATAATTAATATTTTCCACTAATAGTTTTCAATCAATTAGTCTCTTTTTTCAAACTATAAACAGGAAATCCCTGAACAGAGATCAATAGACAGTTGATCATTATGGATGCTAGCAAGGAAAAGAACAAAAATAAAACAATTTAATGAATATTTCTTTAGTACCTACTGTGTACTAGCACTATAATAGACACTATGGGAGGTTTGTTTTTAAGTTCAAGGCAGGGTCAATTCAATTCAACTTTACAATAAATCATTTGTTAAGTAACTACAGTGTAACAAACATAGAGGATACAGAAACAAATCCCCTGTCCTCAAAGAGCTTATATCTAGTGAAGAGTTCTCTTTACTCAAAGAATTAACCCCAAAATTAAAATGTATTTTAAAGGATGGTATTCAAATGCCAGGTAACATATAACTAGATTAATGATACAGGTAATGTCAATTATGAGGCAAGTAGGTGGCAAAGTGGATACTGAGTTCGAATTTAACTTCAGGCACTAGTTGTATGACTATGGGAAATCATTTAATACTGTTTATTTCAGTTTCCTCATCTGTAAAATAAACTGGAGAAGGAAATGGCATATCATTCCAGTATCTTTGCCAAGAAAATCCTAAATGGGGTCACAAAGAGATATTTGAAACAACTGCCTCAACACAACAAATGTCCACTATAGAAGAGCCTTTCTCTCCTCATAGTTCCTTGCATAGTTCCTGACATATTAATAAATGTTTACTGATTGACTGAATCAGAGAGATATGAGCTAGGATAGTCAGAGGAAGGTGATATTAGAGGCAAGATTTCAGTTAACACTTAATGAATAGCAGGACAGTCAGAAGGAAAGAGGGCATTCCATAATACTGAGAATGAATTAAAGGGTTGAGAGGAAATTAGCTTGACCAAAGAGATGGCTTCTTCTCTCAAAGAGTTAACAGTTTAATTAGCGTGGGTTTGATAGACATAAGAACAGAAGAAAGAAAAAGGAAAAAAAAATATGATACATGTTATAGTCTTGAAAAGCTTTTAATGTTCAAAAAACTTGGACTTTAGTAGTTGGAGTAGTAGATACATGCTATTTGGTTTAAACAACAACAAAAGGGGGGAATATATCTAAATTTGCTTTTTAAAAGTGATTACCTTTAACAAACATTTAGAATTTCTGCAAAGATCTGAACTCAGCTCAATATATCTCTTCCCATTGTAGAAGAAAAGAAACAAACAAAATATTTAGATGTTCATGATTTTTTTAAAATTAACACAGGTATGCAAACAATTATTCTGATTTGGCAGCACAATAATAGACTTAATAATAATTGAGAAAACACATTTACTGCCCAAAAACATTTTAAATGAGTCTCCTAGATTTCTTTTCAAAGTAAATAAGTGTAATTACTGGCATATCAAAAAGTAACTATAGCTTCTAAAGGTGAGGACTAAATGAGTCACTGGGAGAATACGATTCCATATTCATTAATATTTAATAAATTGGCATGAATGGAGCCATTTACTTTAAACATTTAAATAAGGAACATTCTAGTTTTCCCTTAAATACTTAGGATCATATGTTCACTAATAAATATATAAAAAAATCCCAAAGATTACTAAATCTTGTTTTGCAGATGAGTCCCCAAGCATCCTAAAGGTAAGAGTATTTGCCTAATAAAGTCAAAATTTGAACTTCTATCTTCTGATTAGAAGATAGATTAGATCCTGCACTATTTCTACCCCACCACATTTAATTTAATTCTTTTCTACAATTTAATATTCAATGTTAAAAATTGAGAACTGTTTTCAGGCTCAACCAAGATCATCAAGAATTTGGCTAACTTTAAAGCACAAGAAAAATATGAATCATTATCATCATCATCATCATCATCATCATCATCTATTATTCACTATTATTATTCCCTTTCTCTCTTTCAATTTATCACATCTTTAAAATTCCTTTTGATGGTCAATTTTGACTTTTTTTATTATTTTTCTCATACTCTCCATTCTAATAATTATCTTTTTGATTTCATTTTATATTGCCGGTTAAGCTGCTATTTAATCTTTTGATTAGCAAAAGAACCTAAGGTAGAATGTAAACCACCTTTTGAGGGAGAAAACCATTTCTTCCATTTTCTTCACATTCCCTCAGACTCTCAGTGCTGTGCAGACAGTAGACATATAAAAATAAGTGTTTTCTATTGAATAACTCATTCCTTAATCTTTTCCTATTCATTCAGTCACAAATAATTGCCAATGTTTTTCTTTGACTTCTGCATCTCTCTGCCATGCCATACAAACCAAAGACATTACATATGAAAATAAATGGGGAGAAAAAATAAGCAAGGTAAAAATCACAAGTACATGAATTCATTGTCCTGAAGTAGGGAGACAGTGAAATTCAAGAAACTAAATTAAAAAAAAAAACTTAGTGAACTAGTAAGATTTACCAGAGATCTAAGGAAAAGGAAAGGAGATTTTGCTTTTAGACATATTCTATGGTCTTTTCCCTCCACTATTTTCCCCTTTCAAAATAAAAACTCACAAATCTCCCTTGTACATCACTACTATAAAAGGACTCTGTGGTTAGGAATGAAGATTGAGAAGGGGCATCATTATTCCATATATTAGCCATCATTACATTACACAAAACACCAGGGTTAAATACTAATGGTAACAAAAATATGGATGGAAGGAATTCCATGATAGGTGAAAAATTTTGCTTAAAACTGGTTTAAATAGATTGCCTTAGTTTTCTCCCTAGAAGCAAATGGAAATATTAAGGAGGTGTATTAACTCTTTAGGAAAATTAAACATGTTGCTTAATGAATTATTGCAAGTAATTAAATAAAAGGTACTTTAATGAGAAAGTTTTCCTCAACGTGACAAGGATTAAGAATTCATGATCGTTTGTTTCCTTCTTTTCTTCAAAACCTCACTTTTCTCCTATAATAAGTACCTTACTTATTTCCTGAAATTAATCCTTTCTCTCTTTCCCTATTGTCAAAGAACAAACACATGCACTAGTAAAAGCTTCTTTTGATAACAGAAACTTTCTTCCTTTCTGATTTTCTTTTTTTTCCCCATACATCATTCCCCAAATTATTATTGTCTTCACTTATGTACAGATTTAGTTCTGAATCTACAGATAAAGAAATCTTGATTTCCAAAATTTTCTAAAACTCTCCTCTTGACCTACTCTTTCTTTATTTTTGAATTCTTCAAATCCTCTCATTTATATTCCTTTTCAGAATTTCATTTGAAACATCCCAATAGTAACACACTCGAATAGAAATGGAGTCACTAAACCACACACAAAAATCTCTGCAGATTGTATATTCACTCAGAAAATCACATGTTAACATTATTTATCTTCTGTTGTATTTTCATTAATTGTGTTAATTATTTCCTAATTACCTTTTAATCTGTTGTGGCATTGCATGCTGCCTGCTATGATGCCTCTGGTATATAGTATTTTCGATTTCGAGATGATTCAAGAAGAGCCACATTCAAGTCCTGCCTAAGCCATTTGTGTAACTTTAGTCAAGTCTCTCAGTCTCACTGGATATGTGTCTTTGTCTATAAAAAAAGAAGTGGCCTGAATGTCCTCTAAGGTCCTTTCTAGTTCTAGATAAATGATCCTTTTTCCACCTGTTTCCATTTTGGGCTCTTCATGCCAGTACTCCATGTTGAAACAGCTTTCCCACTGATGCATGTCAGAGCCCTCACTCCTCTCTTCCAAATTGTTTCTGAAAATCCACCTGCTCTATGAAGCTTGTTAGCAATTACACCCACACAGTGCTCTGGTTATTTACTTTATTATTCCTGGAGTTTGTGTCCTTAGATAGTTCTTCAGGACTAAGGGTGTGTTTATTGCCCTTTACCTAATAGAAAATGTAAGAACACTTAGAGTGCCATATGAATAAAGAAGAAACACCAGAGATTTTTCTACCAACTCACTTAAGTATGGCTTAGTATTAGGACATTGTCTTATCGTTGCTCATTTCTTTTTTAGAAAAGTCTTTTCAGGAAAAAAAAAATAGTCTGCCCCATAGCCTTCTTATTCCCAGAAACAGTATTAGAATAAAATTTCTCCAGCTATCTAGGAGCATTGCAACACTTACAGCAGTGGAGTGGTAGATGGACAGTTAGTTTCACTAACTGCTGCCAAGTTGCCTATTCTTGGGGTGCTGAACAATGCTGGTGTCTTCTGATTAATTCATGGGCAGGATAAGATTGCTGCCACCAAATATGCCTAGGTTGAGAATCATAGAGTTAGAAAGGACCTCAGTTCAAGAGATAATTTAGTCCGTCCCCTGACCTCAAATTAACCCATTGAGATTCTAGGGGAATCTTTTAAAAAGTTCTACTCTATATTTAATGATGCTGAAAATTTCCTATCTATGAAAGATTCCTATGCTGACACTACTAGGCCCATTTGTGGTTTTTTAGGGGGTGGGGAGTTGGAGGGGAAGGTTCATTTTAAAATAGTGGCAGATAATGTTGCACAATGAAAAATCAAATCCCAACTTTGCTTATGTGAAACTAGGCACAGCCCTTTCCCTATTGGAGTCTGTTTCTCCATCTATAAAATAAAAGGGCTGAAAGAGATTATCTTTAACATTGCTTCCTGGTCTAAACTTATGATTTTAATCTTTATCAAAGAGAATAGAGGCCAAAACAAAGATTTGGTAATTCAGTTTTTCAATTAACGTTGAGTCACATATTTAAAAGAAGAAAACACCTGAGATTTTTCTACCAATTCACTCAAGTGAATCTATGCTATCTATAAGCACTGCAATACTTACAGCAACAGAGTGGTAAATAGACAGTTTCACTAACTGCTGCCAAGATGCAGGAAAATAGAATCTTCTTATAAAAAGTTACTCATTAGGTACTTGTGTAACAATATGTATATTATTGATAACTTTTCCTATTTCCAACCAGGTATGTGGATGATTATATTCTTTGCAAATGTGCTTATGGTTCATGGGCTAAATTTTCCTATCATGAACCATGTGAACCAGCTGACTTTTGAATCAATGCCATGTTCTACTAATGCAAAAACTAGTCTAAATATTATTACATGTTTATTGTGAATTGATGTTACTTCTTGCAAGTATCATATCAGTTCCAAGCTTAGCTAGCATTCCAAATTATATCAAACCATTTCCTATATTAGTCCTTAGAGAATTATGCTATTCATTGATTTTCCAACAAGTTTGCTATAAAGTTTTTATTTCCAATAATCCTGTATTAACTTTACTCCAATGGCTAAATATGGAATAGAGATGACTTTACACTTTCAAAGTCTATGCCAGTAAAATTTAAGTCCTGAAAGGTTTTATCATGCTGGAAAGGCTGAGAATATGGTTCTAGTAAATGACTGTATTTCCTTTCAGAGGATCAGTTTAGCTGACTGTGAACAGGTTCATCACTATTAAGCAGGTCACTTTATAATGAATTCTTTGGCCATGGAACTCATGGCCAAACTCATGGAACAGAAACTCATGGAACAGAAAAAAAAATTAAAATCATTCTGTATGACCCTCTTCTGATTCTGTAGTTATGATGACATGATTGTGGAAAATAGACAGAGTTGTTAGTGTGCTAACAACCACAGTTTTTAGACACCCTACAAACTTAATATAGTTGTTGGTATTCATAAAAGTAAGATATTTGTTAACTAGTTAACAAGTGGATCTATTATTGGATGGAATTAATTCATATCAATCTTGAAAATGTCATAAAGGAAATTAGAGAGAAGGAATTTGCAACTATAGGGAAATAGGTTCATAAGTACTTTTTGTAGAGAAAAAGAAAGAACTGATGATGGCTCTATTGTACACCTCAAAACAACAATGTGTCCATGGCTATTTTATTGGACATTTAGTCATCTTGAATCCCAATACTCATGATAATTGGAAAAAAAACCACCGTGAAAATAATTGTAACTTATACATCAACATCAATTATAGAAAATGAAAAAGAGAGAAATTCCATAGATAAATCAATTGTTGATGTTACTTCAGTCATGTCTGGTTTTCTGTAACCTCATTTGGGGTCTTGGCAAAGATATTGGTTACACTGTGCCACCTAGCTGCTCTGAATAACTCAATAAGACCCACCGAATTAAATCAATAAGCATTTGACATCCAGTGACTTCAACACAAAAGTGGGAAAAATATGAGTATTCTAAGAATTATGTATATTTTATATATTATATATATATATATCAGGAAGAAAAAAATGAGAGAGGTCAAACATTACATAGAAGACTTGAACCTTATATTATGAATTCTTTCTTCAAGAGAAAAAAAAGGCAGGCAAAGAACATGAACTCTGAATATCACAACAAATGAAATTGATTGTGTTTTTGAAGATAGGAATTATAATTCCTGAATTATGGTTTCCAGTTATATTATCTTCCTATTAAAAGCAAACAAAAAAGGAGAAAAAGATAAATTATTAGAAAATATTTCAAATTTAGGTAATGGAAAAGAATAACAACAAAACCAACAATTTCATACTAATTTCATACTGAAATTTAAACAAAAAATATTGCTATACCAAGGAATCCAGATGAAGCCTAAAAAGTGTTAATACCTGACAACTGCCATGTTAAAAAAATATTTGAAATATAAACTCATTTGTAAATCTCATGAATAAGCATAAGATGATTATAAGTAGTGTTACCTCACAAAGTAAAGAAAAGCAGTGGAAAATTAAAATCAGTTTTTAAAATGTTTGGAACACTGAATATAATGTATAAAATAAGTTTTGCTGATTTTTTTTCCTTTCCTTCACCTGTAACAATTCAAAAAAGTTGATAATCTGCAGAACAAAGATCAAATGGGTAAAGAATGTCTATAATCCAGATAATGACATGAAGTATTCATCAGTATGTGTATCTGGCATAGACAATACAAATGGACAATGAATTGGGCTCATAGTTGATTTTAGTCAAGTCTCCTAATGGGAGGAGAGTTGGCTAGATTGCCTTCATGTAATTGCAGAGTTCTTTTAATGACCCCAAACTTTTCTTGAAAACAAAGGACCATTTTATTTTTAAAATACCAATATTCTACCATTGCTGTTCTTGATGGAGATGAATGTAATACAAAAATCTCACAAGAATTAAAAATGCCTCTCAGGCAGAAAACAATAGAGAAGTGCAAGGTAAGTGTGAGGAGGCTATAAAATATAACACCAATAAGGAACTTCAGACAAGAACAGGGGTAAAATATGTCAACAGGAAGATAGGACATGATAGAAAAAGAAAATGGCAAGTGAAAGGGATGTAAATCTCAGATCCATTTGAATATAACAAACTTTGTAGCAAAATAAATAAAGGTTCTAGGCTCATAGCTTCTGTCATTTGTCAGTAGGTATTCAGTAAATACTGATTTATTAATTCCTATGGATTTTGCTTTGTTTCTAGTAGTTGAGTTTTACTTATGGTGGCCAAATAGCCAACATGTTGGTCACTGTATTAAGTTAAATTCTAATTTTTTAGATCTTCCATTAAACTTTTTGAAGCTCTTTCTGCTTTCTTATCTCTCAAACCAAAGTGATACATGTGAAATTCCCCAGGCAGCCTTTGGATCCACCTTAAATAGAAGAATTTTAACATTATTCTTTGTCTAATTTATCAATACCTCTTCTATATCCAACGGTACAACAGACTTTTCTTTGTTCTATCTTTCAAATTCTGAATCATCCTAAGAATCTTTCCAAAACCTATAAAGATTTCGTGTTTCCTGACTAAACCATGTGTTCTAGTGAGTAACCAAAATTTATCGCCAACTTCATTTACTCCTTATTTTATCCCAAGGGATTTTATCTTTTATTACTGAGCAATAGCCATGCTTTTAAAAACTCACTGTTTCTCAAACTCTACCTTGTTGCTTGTGTTTTGTAAAATTTCTTACTGAGACATACACCAACACACACACACACACACACACACACACACACACACACACACGTATGTATATATAAAGAAATTACTATAATTTCCTTTTAGTTCTTATTTTTGTTTATTTTAATTTTACTTTATTCAGTCTTCTCTATAGATGATAGATTTTAACCTAAGATGCCTTCAAGGAGGCTTAGTTCTTTGCTCATGATTATTTTTTCCACCTACATGTGCATCCATTCTCCTGAGTTTACTCCTTTACATTTATTGCTTGACATTGTGCATAACCTTAGAGCACATACAATAATAATATAACTTCCCAGTTTTAGACACCTCTCTGCTCCTTATTCTTCCCTTTGCTGTCACATTTAAATCTCATTTCTCTCTACTTTTGCCAACTCTGTGCCAATTAATAACATGTTCAGATGCTCACTTACCTAATCATTTTTTCTAGCATGAATGAAATCATTCTTGATTTTAATAACAAACATATATTAAGTAACTATTCAGTATTTGACAATATACTAAGTGATACTATCATAGCATTTTGTTACACTATGCCATAGAATTGCAATGATAATCTTTGCCTGAAGTCACTGCCCTCTCTCTGCATCCCCTTCACAGAGCAGCCAAAAGGATAATTCCTAAAGCTGAGGTCCACTTAGGTAAATTTCATTGGAAACTGAATGATACCTGAAAAATCACCTATAAGCTCCTATGCATGTCATTTGAACTCTTTTATAACTTTTTATTAGCTTTATATGGTCCAATCAATTGGTTTTTGTACCTTTCATACACAGTGCTTCACCTCCCATCTTCATGCCTTTGCATAGAATCTTTACACCACTTCTAATGTCCTATACCCGAAATGAACTCCTTCAATTCACTTCTTTAAATCTTTAATGTACTATAGTTCAAGCTCAGTTTTTGACATGAGGATAAATGGTTCAGTGGATGGAGCCCCAGACCTGGAGTCAGGAAGACCTAAATTCAAATCTAACCACAGACATTTAACTATGTGACCCTCACCAAATTGCTTAAACCTGTTGCCTCAGTTTCCTCATCTATAAAATGAACTGGAGAAGAAAATGGCAAACTACTCCAGTATCTTTGCCAAGAAAACCCCAAATAGGGTCATGAAGAGTCAAACAAGAATGAAATAACTGAACAACTTTCCTACAATCCTTCCTTTGCCTTGCATATCAGTAATATCAAACTCAAATAGAGACAAAGCCACTAAAATACATTTTAAAAGAATTCTTGTACCATACTAATTTAGAAATTATATTTCTATCTGATTTTCCTACACTCAGTAATGTTGCTCTGTTTGATATTCCCAATGTATTTGTTTTTATATGTTTACATTTTTTTCTTCCCCAAAAGAATGTAAGCTCCTGCACTGCAGGCAATAGAATAATGTTTGGCATATAGAAGGCTCTAAATAAGAGTTTATCAATTATTAGAAATAAAAATTCAAGATCCCATTGAAAGTATGCTTTTTTCCAACAATATTTGATTCAAAAAAGATATTTAAAGAATTTAAACAGTATTTTGAAATTAGAAAGTCTGGAGACCTATATAACAAATAACTACAATTATATTTTATGTTAGGGGCAAGTAGGTAATGCAGTGGCCAGAGTTCTAGGTCAGAAGTGAGGAAAACTCATCTTCCTGGGTTCAAATCTGGCCTCAGACACTTACTGGTTTTATGACCCTGGACAAAACACTTAAATGTTTGTTTGCCTCAGTTATCTGTAAAATGAGCTAGAGAAGGAAATGGCAAAATAGTCCAGTATCTTTGCCAAGAACATCTCAAATGGGGTTACTATGAGTCAGAAATGACTGAATAACAACACTTTATATTCTATTATTGCAAATAATGGAAGGTAATGATTTTTAGAGTATTATGTTATAAAAATATAGGAGAATATAAGTTCTGGTCTTGATATCAAAGCACCACACCTGGAAGAGACCTTAAAGATTCCCCAGCCAAAGCCCTCCTCTCATATAATGGGAAACTGAAGTCCAAAAATATTAAATAACATATTGATAGTATGGAGCAGAGATGGGATTCATATTCAATTGTTTTGATTCCTGGTTTGATGTTCTTTCCACCATATCATATTGTCTCTCGTATTTAATTCAATAATAGCAAGAATAAACATTTATTAAATGCCTACTATGTACAAAGCACTGTTTTATTTGTTCAGAATACAAATATTAAATGTAAGTCCTCCTCTTACATGTTCACAGGAGAGATAAGACAATAAGATAAGAGATAATGCCTATAATCCAAATCAAAATGTAATAAATATATTTTTGATAGTGGAGATTTGATAAGGGGTTGCTCAGTATTAAGTTGTCAAAAAATTTGAACTTTTTAAAAAATTTTTTCATTAAACATGATCATTAAGTTTCATTCATTTAATACATATTTACTGATCAACTATAATAAACCAGATTTTAAGTTCTACAAAGAGATATCACACAGTTCCTAACCTGAAGGAATTTTTGATTTACCTACATACATGTACAGGTAGTGCACACTACTAGCTTCGTTAGAAGGCAGTGTGATAAATAACAAGTAAATCATACAAATTAAGTGCACAGATTCCTAAAACAAGAAGGATGCTGATCAGGAAATAGGAAGTATTTGGCATTAGAGCTCCATGGGGGAAGGGCAATGAGTTGGGCAACATTCCAAATAAAGGGCAGGGCATAAGCAAAGGCAAAATGGTGGGAAAGCACGGTATGTGTCAGGAGAATTGCAAGTAGTCCAAATTAGCTAGAACATCTGATGCTTGAGAGAGAGCACACAGCATCTAATAATGTTTTGCATATAGAAAACACTCAACAAATACTTATTGATCTGAAGTGAGCAAAGGGAAAGGGACATTGGAAGTACATAAATGAGAACCTTAAATACTGAGTTATAGAAGTTGGATTTTTAGCTCCTGAGCAACCATTGCAGGTTCTTGAGAGGAGGGAGAAAAAAGGAGAAAAATTATCTAAGAGACACTTGAGTTAGATAGATTAGAAGATACAAGAAAGGAAGTTTTAAAAAAACAGGTGAGAGTACACTGAAATAATCCCAGAATGTAGTGATACAGACCAGTATTCAGGCAATAGCAGTGGGGAGATAGAATGGGATGATAACAGGTTGGCAAAGAAAAAGGAATGAAAGATTACTTTCAGTTCAGAGCCTATATAAGGTTAAAAATCATATTATTATTAACAAAATTTAGTGTTCAAAAAAGGAATTGCTTTGGGGAGTAATATGATAATCTCACTTTTAAAATCATTGAGTTTGAGGTATTAACAAGACACCCCATGTGGAAATGTCCAGCAGGCATTGGAAATGTGGAATAGAAACATATAAGAGTACTAAAAATAAAGATTTAGGAATCATCCATATAGAGATGAGAGTTTAAGCCATAGAAGGGGATAATGATCATAACCATAACAACTGATATTGACATAGCACTTTAAAATGAATGAAGCACTTCACATATATTATTTTACTTGAGGGAATAAAAAATATTAGTCAGAAAGTATAAAAAGTAAATAGGAGAGGATAAGGAAAAACAGGAAAGTAAAAGGCTAATCATATTATCTTAATACAAAGCTTCTTAAATTGTGACTCACAACCCCATATGGGGCCATGTGACTGAATGTAGGGGTCATGAAAAATGTGGCAACAGTAAAAGGTATGAAATATTGGACAAAGATTTAATTCTTTTTGTAAAAATAAACAAGCATATCCACCTCATTGGTATTCAAATTTGCTTTCATCTTTAATCCAATTATAAGTATGCCAAAATGCTGTTTCAAAATACATTTATTTAGGATTTATTATCAGTAATTGTTTGATTTGTATACTTACTTTATATACCTATATACATGGGGCTGTGCAAAAAGTTTCTTAGATGAAAAGAAGTTGTGAGTAGAAAAAGTTTTAGAAATCCTGTTTTGGAAATGCCCATATTGAGGGGGCAAAAGGAAGAAGAAAAGCCACATAGAGAAGAGGAACCAGGGAACATATTTTATATAGAACTTCAAAAAAACCTTTGCCCACTTTCTCACAGTGAGGTTACTAAATAATCAGACTTCATGTGTTTTCTACAGAAAATGTCATCCCAGTCATACATTTTGGACCATGCAGTTTCTTTTTCACTTGGACATCACTCTCACTCCTCTTACCATTCTTGCCTTTTCTCTCTCCCAAACTTCTCAACTTTAGCTCTGAGAATTATAATCAAATCAATACTATCATTGCTTCTGAGTATTCCATGAGAATTTCAAGTGATTACCTTATTGTTCTACTCACCACATTTGTGACTTCCCAGAGCATATCATTCTTCCTAGGCTACTAGTTTTCTAAGGGGTTATTTCCCCATTAGGGCTAGCTAGATGGTTCAGTAGATTTTGTCCTGGGCCTGGAGTAAAAAAAAAAACTCTTTTGAAGAAACTCTAAGCCTGCCTCAGACACTTAGTAGCTGTGTAAGCCTAGGCAAGTCATTTAACCTCTGCCTTAATCCACAGGAGAAAGAAATGGCAAAACAATGTAATGTCTTTGCCAAGAAAACCCCACAAACACTAAAATCCATGGGGTCACAAACTGAACATGATTGAACAACAAAAACATCTTCCCATTAGAAAGTAAGTTCTTCAGTGGAAATTGAGTGCATGCCCATTAGTTGAGAATGGCTGAATAATGGAATATTATTGTTTTATAAGAAATGATGAGCAAGCTAATTTCAGAAAAGCCTGGAAAGACTCACATGAACTGATGTTGAGTGAAGTGAGCAGAACCAGAAGAAGATTGTACACAGTAACAAAATCATGTGATGATCAACTGTGATGGGCTTGGCTCTTATCAATAATGAGGTGATTCAAGGCAATTCCAATGGACTTGGGATGAAAAGTGAAATCTATATCCAGAAAGAGAACTAAGGAGATAGAATGTTAATGAAAGCATAGTATTTTCATTTTTTTATTGTTGTTGTTTGCTTTGGTTTTTTCTTTCTTTGTTTATTTACTTTTTTAATTTTTTAACTAAAGCTTTTTATTTACAAATCATATGCATAGGTAATTTTTCCAACATTGACCCTCGCATAACCTTTTGTTGCAAATTTTCCCCTCCTTCCCCTCATCCCCTCCCCTAGCTGGCAGATAGTCCAATACATGTTAAATATGCTGAAATTCATGTTAGATCCAATATATGTATATATATTTATACAATTATCTTGTTGCACAAGAAAAATCAGATCCAAGAAGAAAAAGAAAAACTGAGAAAGAAAACACAATGCAAGCAAATAACAGAGATATTGTTGTGTTCCACACTCTATTCCCACAGTTCTCTCTCTGGGTATAGATGGCTCTCTTTGTCACTGCACAAGTGGAACTGGTTTGAATCATCTCAATATTGAAGAGAGCCACTTCCATCAGAATTGATCATTGTATAGTCTTGTTGTTGCCATGTACGATGATCTCCTGATTCTGCTCATTTCACTTAACATCAGTTCATGTAAGTCTCGCCAGTCCTCTCTGAAATCATCCTACTGGTCATTTATTACAGAACAATAATATCCCATAACATTCATATACCATAATTCATTCATTCTCCAATTGCTGGGCATCCACTCAGTTTCTAGTTTCTTGTCACTACAAAAAGAACTGCCACAAACATTTTTGCATATGTGGGTCCCTTTCCCTCTTTAAAGATCTCTTTGGGATATAAACTCAGTAGAAATACTGCTGGATCAAAGGGTATGCACAGTTTCATAACTTTTTGAGCATAGTTCCAAATTGCTCTCAAGAATGGTTGGATTCATTCACAGTTCCACCAACACTGTATCAGTGTCCCAGTTTTCCCACACCCCCTCCAACATTCATCACAATCGTTTCCTATCATCTTAGCCAATCTAACAGGTGTGTAGTAGTATCTCAAGAGTGGTTTTAATTTGCATTTCTCTGATCAATAGTGATTTGGAGCACCTTTTCACGTGGCTACAAATAGTTTCAATTTCTTCATCTGAAAATTGTCTGTTCATATCCTTTGACCATTTATTAAGTGGAGAATGGCTTGAACTATTATAAATTTGAGTCAATTCTCTATATATTTCAGAAATGAGGCCTTTATCAGATCCTTTGAATGTAAAAATGTTTTCCCAGTTTATTACTTCCCTTCTAATTTTGTCTGCATTAGTTTTATTTATACAAAACCTTTTAAATTTAATATAATCAAAATTATCTATTTTATGATCAATAATGATTTCTGGTTTTTCTCTGGTCACAAATTCCTACCTTCTCCACAGGTCTGAGAGGTAAACTATCCTATGTTCTTCAAATTTGTTTATAGTTTCATTCTTTATGTCTAGATCATGAACCCATTTCAGCCTTTTCTTGGTATACAGTGTTAGGTGTGGGTCTATGCCTACTTTATGCCATACTAGTTTGCA
The DNA here is from genome assembly GCF_016432865.1 of Antechinus flavipes. Classification (NCBI taxonomy): domain Eukaryota; kingdom Metazoa; phylum Chordata; class Mammalia; order Dasyuromorphia; family Dasyuridae; genus Antechinus; species Antechinus flavipes. The sequence goes on along the minus strand of NC_067398.1, from coordinate 492,859,984 downwards.
ATTTTCTGAGCAGTTTTTGTCAAATAGTGAATTCTTATCCCAAAAGTTGGGGCCTTTGGATTTGTCAAATACTAGATGGTTATAGTCATTGGCTTTTTTGTTCTATAAACCAAACCTATTCCACTGATCAACTTCTCTATTTCTTAGCCAGTACCAAATGGTTTTGGTAACCATTGTTTTATAATATAGTTTTAGATCTGGTCCAGCTAGGCCACTTTCACTCACTTTTCTCTTCATTAATTCCTTTTGTAGTTCCAGATGAATTTTGTTGTTATTTTTTCTAGTTCATACGACAGTTTCTTGGGAGTTAAATAAATAGATTTAGGGACTATTGTCATCTTAATTATATTTGCTCAACCAATCCAAGAGCACTTGATATTTTTCTAATTGCTTAGATCTGATTTTATTTGTGCGGAAAGTGTTTTATAGTTCTGCTTATATAATTCCTCACTTTCCCTTGGCAGATACATTCCTAAATATTTTATATTATCAACAGTTATTTTAAATGGAATTTCTCTTTGTATCTCTTGCTGTTGGATTTTGTTAGTGATGTATAAGTATGCTGATGACTTATGTAGGTTTATTTTGTAACCTGCAGCTTTACTAAAGTTGTGGATTATTTCTAATAGCTTTTTAGTTGATTCCCTGGGGTTCTCTAAGTATACCATCATATAATCTGCAAAGAGTGATAATTTGGTTTTCTCATTACCTACACTAATTCCTTTCATCTCTTTTTCTTCTCTTATTGCCAAGGCTAGCATTTCTGATACAATATTGAACAGCAATGGTGAAAGTGGTCAACCTTGTTTTACTCCTGATCTTATTGGGAATGGTTCTAGTTTATCCCCGTTACATATGATGCTTATTGAAGGTTTTAAATAGATGAGACTGACTATTTTAAGGAAAAGTCCATTTTTTCCTATATTCTTTAGTGTTTTAAATAAGAATTGGTGTTGGATTTTATCAAATGCTTTTTCTGCATCTATTGAGATAATCATATGGTTTTGGTTAATTTGGGTATTGATATAGTCAATTATGCTAACAGTTTTCCTATACTGAACCAGCCCTGTATTCCTGAAATAAATCCTACTTGGTCGTAGCATATTATCCTGGAGATAATTATCTGTAATCTCTTTGCTAATGTTTTATTTAAGATTTTTGCATCAATATTCATTAGAGAGATTGGTCTATAGTTTTCTTTCTCTGTTTTTGTCCTAACTGGTTTGGGTATCAGTACCATGTCTGTGTCATAAAAGGAATTTCGTAGGAGTCCTGCATTCCCTATTTTTTCAAATAGTTTACATAGTATTGGAGTTACATAGTATTATTGCTTACATAGTATTGGAGTTGATTAAAGCATTTTCATTTTTTGTTGTTTTCTTGTTTGTTTTTTTCTTTGTTTATTTACTTTCTGATCCAATTTTTCTTATGCAGCGTGATAAACATAAAATATGTTTAGAAGAAGAATATGTTAAGAAGGTTGCATATTTAACCTATATCAGATTGCTTGCTATCTTGGGTAAGGGGAAAGCAGGAGAGAGAAAAAAATTTAGATCACAAGGTGAATGATGAATACTATCTTTGCATGTATTTGGAAAAATAAAATACTGTTTAATTTTTTTTTTAATTTTAAAAAGGAAATTAAGTTCCTCAAAAGCAGTGATTCTCTTATTTTCATATTTGTATCCCCAGCATTTAACACATATCTGGGCACCAATAAGTGCTTAATAGAAGTTTTTCATTCATTAATTCATATAGAAAGTAGGGCAAATTAGTAATGCACATCTTAAAAAGTTAGTCCTACTCCTAACTTTAATATAGCTTCTTTTCCCAGTCTTTTTAGACAGATTTTCAATAGACTCCTCCACAATTTCAGTGATAGTTAAGTAACACAGCTCTTCTTCAGGCAGAAATCTATCATAGCACCAAAGTACAATAGTTTGAAATTCTCTTGATGTCAATCACTCAATCAATAAACATTTATTAAATGATTACTATGTGACAGGCACTGTGCTAAACTAAGAATAAAAAAGGAGTAAAAGGAAAAAATGCCCTCAAAGAATTTGCACTCAAGTAGAAGAGAAAAAATGCAAACATTTACAAAGCAAATTATATAGAGGATAAATAAGAAATAACAGAAAGAAGGTACTGGAATTACAAGAAGTTTAAAAGTCAAGGAAGGCCTCCTATGAAAGTTAGGATTTTAGTTGGAACTTAACTGGGTGGTCAATACTCAAAATGGAAGAGGGAGTCAGAGAGTTTCTGGCATAGGGGTAGGAAGAGAAAAGGCAGAGGGTGTCTTGTTAATGGAAGAACTAGGAGACCAGTGTCACTAGATCTGAGTGGAATATGTAAGAAGACTGAAAAGACATGAGAGGGGTAGGTTATGAAAGGATCTGAGTGCCAATCAGAACATTTTTGATGTACCAATAAAAGGCTAAAATTGGTATATAATTCAAAACTGAGCATTACAATGACAACACAAATTCCTAAGTGAAAAGCTTCTCAAGCCATGGAGTAAACTGTGATTATCAACAGAAAACTTAATTCTGAGTCAAAATATCTGGGTCCAACGTCTCAACTGCCAGTACAACCAGAGGCAAATAATTTAATCTTGTTTTATTCATTTACAAAATGAGGGAATAAGACTAGATGACCTCTAAGGTTCTTTCCAGTTTTGAATCCTACAATTTTATGAGTATGGGTTGGAGCTTCAATAAATTTGGTGTAAGAACTTGGAGCAGAAAATCTGGGTTGAGAGTAGTTGAAAAATTCCATTCCAGGGACTTTAATGCAAATGAAGATAGTGACTGAGGCTGAGAATTTCAGGCCACATGTCTTCAAATCCCACATTTGTACATTTATATTAGAATTTTTCTAACCCTTTATTCTAATATATTAGATATGCCAAATAAATATAACACAAGAACAATAAATTTGGAAACAGATTGAATTTGGCAAAGCAACTCAGTCTATTTCAGAAACATCTTGGGTCTTACAAATTTATTTGGTCATGCAACTTTTCTGCTTAATTTTAAAGGCTTTTATATTTAGTGGAAGTTTAATCCATCTATTTTTGCCTTATGCATATTTAACTCATCAAAATTTGGTATTAGTAGAGTAATTTGACAACTAAAAAGCCTTAAGAGTATTTTCTCTGCTTCATTCTAGGGAAATACAATGTCATGGAAAGTTCACCCCTAAACAGAAAGAATCCAAGAACTTCAGTGGGTTCTGAACTTGGCAATGCATATTTTCGTCTCCAAAATGAATTCCATGAAACAAGAATGCCTGATACCTACATATTTTAAAAGCACAAATGATTAATGAGGTGACATCTATTCAAGGTTATGCTTGATTTTGAAATTACCAGAAAATCTTTCTAGTAATTCTAATTCATTTTATACTGCCTGTCAATAAACCATCTTGAAACTTTTGTGGTACAAATGCATATGCAACCATTTATTTAACAATTACTGCCCATCTATACATTTTGGTCCCTTTGAAGATTTCTATCAGACATAATGAAAAATGATCATATCCTCTTGAGGACTGAAGGTGAAGGAAATGTCATCATGAGGTACATAAAAGGCTATAATTGGACAGAAAAAGGAATAGCTGATTCATATTTAAAGAACTTGAGGAAGAGAGGACTCACACACAACCTTTCTCGGTATATTTTTTGTTTCTTATATTTTACATTTATTTCAAAATAAGATGCACCATCTACATGATAACATCTTATAATGCCACTGGATTTATTCAGTAGCATAATCCCAGTTATTTTGTAGATGAATAAAAATGCATGAAGAAAAGATTAGTAATGCATGAACCCTAGTTTCAATCTATCCACTGGACCAGTCTCCTCCAGTACATAGGCAGTATCCAAGTATCATAAAGAAGTTATAGTTTATTTTTTAAAAAAGAAAGCCCTAGTTTCTTAGATCTGTAAGACGCCCTTTAAACATCTACATCCATTGCCTATTTCTGTAAATCTCCCAGAATCTAACACTGAGGGGAAAAAAATTGAGTTCCTTCAATACTTTCTTTTCTCCCACAATGCTTCTATTTTTCTGTCAGAACGTTGGGTCTGATAATCTTTCAGTTGTCGATCGATTCTAATTGTCAATGAGAGTATAAAGCCACAAAGCAAATCTCTCTTAAGAATAACTTTATTTTTCAGTGTTTCTTATTGATAATCTTCATTGAGGATATTTAATATTTTTCTGTTATAATCAAACTATCGGTGTCTCTAAATTTGAAAAGTGATGATAGTGTTGGCAATGGCATTGATGACAATACCTTGAGTTTTGATAGCACCTTAGAATAACAGAATTTTAGTTCCTCCTAGAAGAAACTATGAAGGTCATTTAATCTGTTCCTCCATATGAAAAGTATAGGAGACATGGATATCCTCTACAATAAATTGACAGGTGTCATGCAACATTTGTTTGAAGAATTCTAATGATGGAAAATTTACCACTGCACTTTCCAAGGCAGTCCATTTTCAGACAACTTTAATGAATATAAAATTCTTTCCAATATTTAGGGGAAAGGGGAAAAAATCTTCTTTATAATTTTCTATCAAGAGATGCAATTTTGGGGGCAGCTAGGTGACATAGTGGATAGAGCATTAGCCCTGACATCAGGAGGACCTGTGTTCAAATCTGGTCTCAGATACTTAACACTTCTAGCTGTGTGACCCTGGGCAAGTCACTTAACCACAATTGCCTCAGCAGAGAGAGAGAGAGAGAGAGAGAGAATGAACCTTGACCCTTTAGAATCAATCACAAATCTAATTCTCTTTTTCACCCTTAACATATTTTAAAACAGTGATCATGTCCATATTAAAATACCTTTTTTTCTTTGCTAAACATTTTAACTGCTTTAATTGACCCATAGGGAATTTGGAATGCTTTCCCTATATCAGGGATTCTTAAGCATTTTGTTGTCATGGATTCTTTGGTAATCTAAAAGTTTATAAATGAATAAAACAAATTTAGGAGAGATTATTTCAATAATATTGAAATATGTTATTCCAATCTTTTTTAAAAAACAAGTTCATGAATCCTAGATTAAGAACCCCTGATGTAGGATGCTCTCAGAAAAAGCTGAAAAGACTTCCATGAGCTGATGCAAAGTGAAATGTCCTTTGTACAAAGTAATATTGTATGATGATCAGCTGTGAATGATTAGCTATTCTCAGCAATGCAAAGATCCAAGAGAACTCTGAAGGACTTATGAAAAATACTATCCAACCCTAGATAAAGACTTGATGCTCTCTAAATAGAGAGTAAAGCATATTTTTCATTTTTCTTGAGGTTTCTTTTTTGAGGGGTATTCTATATTTCCTTTCATAATATTAGTATTATGAAAAAGTTTTTCATGACTACACATGTATAACATATATTGAATTGCTGGCCTCAATGAGGGAGTGAAGAAGGAAAAAAGAAATTTGCAACTCAAAAGTTTTAAAAACAATTGTTAAAATTTTTTTTGCATGTAATTGGAAGAAAAATACTAAACAATTAAAAAAACTCTTGCAGTAAATCAATTTCAACTTACTGATATCTCTATATAATATTTTAAATGCATATTGTGTTGTTTATATCTCTTTTATGTCTTTAATTCGCTATCTGGAAAGCAAGGAACACAGTGGATAGACTACTAGGGCTGGAGTCAGGAACATCTATATTCAAATTTGGCCTTGGGTAATTACTAGTTGTATGACTCTGAATAGGTCACTTAATCCTGTTTGCCTTAATTTCCCCATCTGTAAAATGAACTGGAGAAGGAAATAGCAAATCACTCCTGTATTTCTGCCAAGAAAACTACAGGGAGTCAGGCACAACTGAATAATAACAATATGTCCTTAATAAGCACTTTTAAATTTCTGGAATAAACAAATATTCCCATAACATGGTACAATAAAAAAAGATGATTGCACGTGAAACTATGAATCTGCTGTGTACAATTTGTTACTCCTTTCAAACATATTATTGTGTAAAGTTCTTTCCCCCCCTTTCTTCTGATGATGCTTCTCTATGATTATATTTCACCCCTCTTTTAAACAATTCACTCAGTTTATGTCACATCCAGTCTGTAACATAATGGTCTACTCAGCATAAGTAGAATGTAAGCTCTCTGAGAATGACTGTCATTGTTATATTTAATGTTCAGCACCTAGTATAGTATCTGGCACATAATAGGTGAGTAATAAATAAGTTAAGTGGTTTATCAAGTAATTGAGCAGAAATATTTGTTTAATTAAATTGAACTGGTCAGAAAAGACATTCCCCCATATAGAACACTTTCTTTCTTTTGATGGTGGGAGCAGCTATCATGTTACTGTTAACACATATTTTATATGAAGTCTCTAAAAATCCCAGGCCTTTTCACATGCAGTGATGTTTACTCATCCCACCCATTTTGTACTTACGCAGATGTCCTTCTTAACCTTAGTCACTGGACTTAACACTTTTTATGTTTCTATTTTTAAATTTCATTCATCATTCCAGCCCGTTGGAGATATATTTGTCCCATAATTCTACTATCTAACATATTAATCCCAATCATAATTTCACATAATTTATGAGTTTATCAAACGTGTTGAAGCTTCACCCAACTCAGTGATGAAAACATTGAACCAAACAGGACCAAAGATAAGCACTGCAGCTTCCTGCAACATATCACTCATCATTTCCCTTGAGGTTAATACCAACCTCACCACATCATCAATAATCAACCCCATGTTGGCTCCCATGTTCAGAGAGCTCTAAATCTGCTTAACTTTACTGTTATAGTTAGGCCATATCACTACATCTTGTCCTCAAGGTTAGTATGAGGGTTTCTGTCAAATTTTTTTGTATATTTAGTATATGTATATAATGGCATTCTCCTTGTCTAATAACCCTGTCAAAAATAAAGCAAAGAATGTTAAATCATAACATTTTTAATGAACACATTCTGGTTTTCAGCGATATCTGTTTTCTTTGCTCAATATACATAAAACAATCATTTATTCATTGGTAATTAAAAAAGATAAACATCATAAAAATTTTAAATAAATTAAAGTTTGTTAAATAAATAATCCACTATCTAATTTTACAGTTCACAATTAAGTTCCTTGTCCTATAGTTTGTGAAATCTTCCCCTTTTAAAATATTGAAACGTTTGTCCATTGCTATTTAGTGGGTCCTTTCCATGTTCTTCACAATTATTCAAGGATCCCTACTGCTCAACAATCATAACTACAAATTAACTAATATCTTAGTTCACCTGGACAAATGATAAGCTCAGCTAATGCAACTAGGTGCTCTATAACTGCTTTCTATAGCCATATTGTTGTTGTTTTATTTGAAAGAAGGAAGAACCTCAAAGATAACCTAAGATATTTGCTACTCAACAAATCTTGGATGCAGATAGGATCCTTGGCTCAATTCATTTCCACAACTTACAGATATAAGAATAGTCAGATCTTCCTAAAGGCCTTAGCACTCCTAGAAGACACAAAGACAGAATTTGTACTTTGCAATTTAAATCTTATAAGAATAACCAATAGAATATTAGATTCAATTTCACATATAGGTGAAGAAGGACTATGGGAACTTTGTAATATCATGGCTACTGAAACTCTTCTGAGTTTCTGTCCTAGTTTCAATCTTATGCCTCTGAGACAATCCCCAATTCTGCTCACATATTCTCTCAGTCTTCTAAAGCAATAATTCAATTAAATATTCACCACTCATAATAAAACCATTTTACTTCCTTTGATAGCCATCTCTTTCCGGAAGTCCTAATCAATGGCAGTTGACCACATATTGTTTGGTTAATATTTTCTTAGCATTACCATATTTATGTTCTATGTTCTATGTTGTTCTATCCTGACATGAGTAAGCTATACTTCTTCTACTACATGGAAGCTATTTACTAAATTCTTCATATTTTCTTCCTAATGTATTACTTATCTTTGATTCAAATTTCTTCTTAACTCTTTCAGTGCTATCCTTTTACATTTTGGAGATTTCTCTCCCAGAAAGAAAAATGTATGTTATAGAGAAATGTCAATGATCTGTGATTTCTTCCAATCCAATCCAAGATAAGCCCACAAGAAAAAATTAAATGCATTTTAGGTGTGGCAGGTCATTTGGCATACTATCTTAGATGTTAAAAGAAAATGGAAATAGTTTCTGCCCTTTTAACTTACAGTTTATTGAATTTGAAGATTCCATTCACCAACACTGATCATAATCTGCTTATAAATTACAGATTTGGAGAACTGAGAGAAACTCAAAAAGGTTAAGGGACTTTCCTATTACCATGGAATAATTTTAGAGTTGACACTTGAAACCAAGTCTTCCTGACTAAAAACCTAACACTATCACTGTGTTCAAACAGTTCTTTCCTTCTCTCCTTTAACATTGTCAATTCACCTTAAGCTGGAAATCTTACCTTTCCTTTTTTTTTTTTTTGCTTCTCAAATAACTTTAGAAAATATTCTTATTTGGTTAATTAATTATGAAAAAATGATACCTAACGGAGAGGTTTGTGACTAATATGCAAAATGATATACATTTTTTGATCTGGTCATTGTGAATTTTTGTTTTGTTTCATTATGCTTATTTGTTTTTGTTTTTTTTAAGGGGTATGTTTGGTTTTATGTTATCTTTTCAATGAAATAAGGAGATAGAAGGGAGAAAAATAAATGCTTAATAATCAAACATTTAAAAAACCATTCACACCTCAGCCATTTATTGGATTTTATACTGCCTGATGCCATTCTAGTAAAAAATATTTTTAAGCAAAATAGTCCTTTGTTTTCTTCTTTAGCTATATGATCATGCTTCCATCTTTTAAAAGTCACTTTTCCTTTTAAAATCTGATTTGACTACAGTGTCTCCTGTTTAACCAAATCATTCTCTTTAAACACTTCTCCCTGTTTTTTATCATCTGTATAATTATCAATTGCATTTGTCAGAATTTTGTTCCTAAGATTCTCTAAGCCTTTTTGAGTTAACTTTTTTAAGTGCTTTAGTTTATGGAAACATCTATCTTTTCACTTAACTTTTTGACTAAACTTATTTAAAATCTGATACATATCCTGGTGATACACATCAGAGTATTCTCAGTATACACCATCACAAAATAGGAAGTAACAAAGCCACTTTCTCCCAGTATTCTTATCACTGCTATTTTTTTTTTGCTGGTCAAAATCTTATCTAAAATAGTATTTCCCTTCTTCTACCATCTGAATGATCCAATTATTAGCAAAGCAAACAATAAAAGTTAACCACTGTTCTTCTTTTACCTGCAAGGTACTTCTAGCAACTGTCCCAAGAGGAGAACTCCCTCCTCCTCCCCTCACTGTAACTACATCTTGGACTTATGCCACTTGTATTATTGGCTTAGAATTTTATTATCCATTTCTACCATTTATCAAAAGGGTCTACTGCATACTACTTCTACTTCACCATTTCTGTTTTTCTCCTATAATCCTTCTCTACCACAAATTTTCTACTATGGTTTCTTATTCTGATTTCTACACAATAAAAATGTCCCTTCTTTCTAATGTGCTTTGTAGCAAATTAAACTTTTCCATTTTACTATATTATATTCCTAAGTCCAGTTCATCCCCCAAACTTTTGTAACACGTGTTAGCTCACATTTATGTCCTATTGTTAATATATCAAATTTCCTGTTTATTGTTCATACTTCCCATACTGGCATCAGACTTGGAGGACTAGGTCTATTGTTCCTATTGCTCTTCTTAGTAATTTTTCCTTGTAAGGTGCTATCATCTCTACTGCCTTTTTTTCTTAGTTAAATGGCTTCATACATATAAAGTAATTTAGATATATGGGGCAGCTAGATAGCACAGTGGATGTCATGCTGAGCCTGTAGTCAGAAAGACTCATCTTCAGAGTTCAAAGTCTCAAAAACTTACTAGCTATGTGAGCCTGGGCATGCAACTGAACTCTGTTTGCCTTAAATTTACTCATCTGTGAAGTGATCCAGAGAAGGAAATAGCAAATCACTCGTGTCAATTCCAAGAAAATCACAAATGGAGTCATGAAGAATTGGACAGGACTGAAAACAACTGAAGGAAAAATAAGCACCATACTTAAAGATAAAGCTATAAAAAGATAAAAAAAACCAATTTATCTATCATATAATCTTGAAGAAAAATCAGTCTACTAAGGAATGGATACTGTGAATGTCACTCCCAATCTATATACAAGGGCTTAATTTGATGTATGTGTGACTGAAATATAGTCTTTTTGAAAGAGAGCTCAGTGTATGGTCCATAGATAATGAAGACTAGATATTTCTCTATGGCTGCTGTTTCTTCTCAAAAAAAAAAAAAAAATAGAGAGAGAGAAGTTCCTTGCTGTTGGTTCCAGAGAAGTGATTTTCTTAGAATCAGATTCAGGCAGGCAATGTTGGAATGGGGCAGAGGGAGATTTTAATTCCTCAGTGCTCAGAAGGCAAGTTGCTAACAACTTTCATGCAAAGGAGAAAAGCAAGCTTACTGAATGTTACTACTTCATGACACAGTGAGCTTTTCTGTCTCTGGGATCAATAGTCTCATTTTCTAATACACTGTTTAACTATGTTACAAATCAAATAAGGATTTCAGAGAATAAGTCATAAGTACATCAAATACTAGCTCAAGTTAGCATTTTGAGTAAGCTGGAACTAGATAACAAGAGAGGAAAGAAAATAGACAAAGATTTCCTATTGCTTAAAAATCTCCTTTCTTGTATGAATTTCAAATTACAGTTGAGGAGCATAACCAATGTAATCTCAGCAAGGATCCTTATGGTCATCCTAAACGTGCCTTGATTTTTTTACTCCTCTCTTGATTTACTCTTACTTTCTTTATGTCACCATCTAAATCCATCCTTAGCGCCTGAAAATCAAAAACCTCATCTCTAGGTTCTTGTCATCTCTTTCCTAGTTGAACTAATACAACCCACTTTACCAAATTCCCTGTTTTCAACATTATTTCCTTCCTCTTCTACCATAACTTAAGCTATATGCTGCTGTTTCAAATTTGTTTTCTTTTTCATCAGTCCCCAGCTCTACATTTTCTCCCTTATAGTGCATTTAGATGGCTTCACATTTTCCTTTACAACAAAATAAGTTCCTCTCTTTCCATTATGCAGTCCTTCATCATGTCATACTGCTTAGTAATCCTTCCCTTCTCAATATGTCCTGTGGTGTCAGATGCTTCAGCTGATTTGTCTATATCTGTCTTCTTGATATGTATTCCCAAAGAATTTAGTTGACTAAAAATGTGGTGCTATTGAAAAGAGATTCATTGTTTTGATTCTCATAGGAGTCATTTACTGTCTACAGAGAAAAGTGCATTTCTATATAAATAGAGCATAGCTGGCTACTTTGCTTTAGAAGTCTGGTATTGGCCACAGAAGGGACCTGAATAAAAATATATACTTTAGAAACAGTTCAAATCATATATGTTACAATGATGGTATCATCTTTCCAAATGAGGCCAATGCACATTGACTTACTTGGGGCTAAATGGAGACAAGAAGAATGGGCTATGCTGACCCACTTTAATGTACAATCCAACTGCCTGCTTGGAGGAAGCTGACCCTTGTACTATGAGAAGAGAGGTCAGTGGTCTGAATAAAAACTCACCACTAACTTCTTGATGTGCTTTATTTCCTCCTGCCTTTATGCCATGCTTTCCTCTAGTCTGAATTTGAGGAAAAATCTGTTTAAAAATTTACAATGTGAAGCCTACCCAAATTTGAAGGAAGCTGAGAGGAGGTTTTGTCACTTAATTTTGCTCTAATTTCATAAGTATCTCCATCTTGTATTCAAGCGTATCTTAGTAAAATGCGTTAAATGCCCGGACAACATAAATTTAGTGACCCTGAGAATAAAGTAAATGGGGCAAGTTTGGCATGTTTTTAAAAAGATAGGATCATAGATTTAATAAATGAACCAATGCTGGGGGGGTTTTCCTCCAATAAGAACTTACAAACTATTTGCTTAAATGTATGTCTAAAAATCTATTCCATATATATTGGTAAGTTTACTGGGTTTGACATTATTATTTCTCAAATATCTTTAATATACTTTTCTAATCATATTTCTGTATCTTTTGTCAATGTTCTGGGAATCATTCATTTTGTTTTAGAGATTTGTATTAAAATAAAGTTGCTAGGTTATTTTTCACTTTCTCCTTACCAGCTTTGGAATTCAAATTCTTATTAACCAATTTGTTTAATCCATTAAAATTCACAAGTAATCAAATCCAATGACTATGATGAAAGCAAAACAGAAATTGTCAGTGTCCTGTAGTCTTTTAACATTGTCACCTCTTCCACATGGTGGAACTTTTGGCTGTCCTGAGAATGGTTATCTAACTTTTAAATATTATTTACATAAATTTGTATCACTCTTTACTAGTTGTTTTTGTTTATATACCATTTTTCATTTTTTATAAATTCCTTTTAAAAGGGGAAATTTTCATATCAGCTTAAAATATTTCACTTTTTGTTTCCTATCAAGATCAATATACTGACAAAATCCCATATATTATCATTTCTCATATATCTACAGTCATTTTTTCTTATAGATTTCTGCTTATAGGATCATATTCTCATTCCCCTTCCCCTTGGATTTCTTGAAATTTGCTTTCCCTAAATTCAAGTTCCATGTAAAAAATTGCTCAGATTTCATAAACTCTAAATCTATTTTTCTTAAGTAGTTCCTTTCACTTTGAAAATCAGTTTTTCCTTGTTGGTCAAAAGTGATCCTAGAAGGTAAATTCTTTTTGACGTTCGCTTTATCTTAATTGAATTCTCCAGGAGATTCCTCTTTCTATCATTTCATTCTCACTAACCTCCAATCTTGTTTGTGCTTCCCACAAAGATTACCATGTCTCTGCTTTCCTTAAAAAACAAACAAAACCAACCTTCATTTGATCTGACCCTTTATTTTATGATTCATTATCTTCTTTAAAAAAACTTGTTCTTGTTCTCTTTAAACTCTGTGATGTTACCAATTACCCTCTTTTCCTGATGACTCTTCTCTCAAAGTTTTGTGAAATTATTCTCCATAATTGCTCTTTTTTCATTTTCCTTTTCTGGATCTTTCTCCAGCTCATCCTCATTGTGCATATCCCCCACAAGTTTGTTCTAGACCTTGTTCTTAAACTGGGATCTGTGAACTTGGTTTTTTTAAATATTTTGTCAACTATTTCAACATAATTGGTTTCCTTTATAATCTTACATATTTTATTTTTATGCCTTTAAAAACTTTATTCTAACAGGAAATCTAGAGGCTTTAGCAGATTGCCACCACTGCCCCTTAAAATGTTAAGAAACTCTGCTCCATCCTGTATCATTTGGCAATCTCACCAACTCCCCTGGCTTCAATTGTCAGCTCTATGCAAACGATTTTCAGATTTACTAAGCCAGTCCTAATGTGCTCCAGTATTGCATCTCCAACTGCCACTGGACATCTCAAACTCAGCATGTCCAAAACAGAATTATCTTTCTCCCCAAATATTCTCCTTTCATACACTTCCCTACTACTTTAGAGAGCAACATCATACCCTGGGTCACCAAGGCCCTCAACCTTGGCATCATGCTCAGTTTTTCAGTCCCATTTATCTAATCTTCTTCCTGCCTTTTTATTCTTCTTATTTTTAAGTATTCTATGATCAGTTGACATTGATTTTGTTGTTCTTGTACATGCTATTCTATCTTAGACTCTATTTCTTTTCAGCAGCTGTACCACATGCCTAGAATTGTACTTTCACCTTAGTTGCACTTCATGGGTTCCCTGGCTTCTTTTAAGATTCAGCTCTAATCACTTATTCAAGAGGCCTTTCTTGTTCTTTTCCTTCCCATCTACCCCCAATATTATTTTCCTTCTATTTTGTAAATGCCTCATATGTAGGTATTCTTGTTTTTCTGCTTTTTGCATGTTTTCTGCCCCCCCAATAGAGGGCAGGGACTGTGGTTTGATTTTGAATTTAGTTTTCTTTTCTTTGTATAAGTACAGCTTAGCACAGTGTCTAGGAATATAGTAAGAACATAAATAATTGCTGATTGACTGATGAGACAAAATTTGACAAAACATATAAAAATGTATTGGCTACTCTACTTTGAACAGAGTAAGTCTTCTAGCTGATATCTATGGCCCACTACTATTATATTTTGCCCTATTTACTGCATGTTAGGAAAATCCCACCCATAGCCTACATTTCACTAGGTAGTTTCTAGTATTTTTTAACCATTGGTGTGAATAAATTTTGAATAACTAAGGTCCTGTGGCTACTGTCACTGCTATGAATTATCAAAGAGGAATAAAAATTGAGAATAGTTTTAGGAAGAAAGTGTCTGATGCTACTTTTTAATCACAGTCCTTACTCTTGCTTTAAAGTTTGCATCAGTTCTTAGGCAACAGTAATAGAAAGACACACAAAACGTCTTATGGACAAAAATACCACCAGACAGTATTCTCAAAGAAAAGATAATCAAGAATACATATTAAATACTATACATAAGGCATATAATCAGAAGCCCTAACTATTGCATCCTTTTTACTCACATTAATATCCAATTGTTAGTTTATATGAAGAAAAATACAGTGCTAATTTTGGTCTGAAATCTACTGAATATTGACACCAAGTATGACATTTAAAAGGGAAATAGATATTTGTAAAGGGAATTCAAGACTATTATGGAAGATAGCATAAATTTAAAAGAAAACTGTAAGTTAAACAATTCATTATAAGCTTTCTAAATGCTTTCATTCACAGACAACATTGTACTGAATTCACTGGGCCATATTTTTCCCATTAAAATGTAAATAAAGGAGAAACAAAACTATCTAAACACTCATATTCCATGTATGAAGTGGATGAAAATCATAATATGCAAGCTATTATATGCTGCTAAAAAAAAGTGTCCATCAAATTAGGCCACCAATATGCATAACTTGAACACTACAAATGGATGACATGCTAGATCTAGATTTCAATAAGAGGAAGAGAATGGGATAATTGCATTTCAAATATTACATAATAATTTAATTGATTTCAAACTTTTCCCTCATATAAAAGTTCATCTCTTCAAACAATAGTATTCTCTGGGTGATATAAAATCATGGAACTACTTGATCTCCAAAGCACTAGAATTAAAAGTAGTCTAAAGGGCAATGGAAAAGCACCTGGAGATAACAGTTTCTACAATGTTAGTGATAATGATACACCATTCTTTTAACCATACTTCTGCATACCAGAAGTGGCATAAAACAGTATCTAAAAGATATAGGTTAAGAAAAATTGGTGGGACTGTCATGCATCAAAAATTTGTTGTTCTCTAGGAATATGATAGTCTGTTAAGTCATGTACTTAAAACAAATCCTGATCTTTGACATCATCTATCTGCCAGATATTTCATTCCTATACTCCTTTCTCTTTCAAAGTCATGTTCCCTATTAAAGGGAAAAAAATAGTAAAATAATATCTAAGTCTCCCAATGCATCAGGTTTCTATATAGGTATTCCAAGTCACACACAAAAATATCAAATTTCTTTTGGCTATATTATTCTCTAACATATGGTATATCCCATATCACCAAAAACTTCTTATAGTCCAGTCTTCTCTTTGTGATGTTTTCTGGATAATTTCTAGATGCCATGAAATCTAATGCATAATTTAAACATTACCCACCCTGAAAAGACACAAATGTTATATTCTGTAAATAGTAAAAATAATTATTATTATTTATTCAAATGTTCTTCAAAAAGATGGATCAGGCTACCACTCAGGCTACCACTTGTTTGTTTCTTGTACAGTTGTGTTCAACTTCCCATATTTCTGGATTATATCCATAACAATATTGTCTATATTGCATTATGAACTCTCAGAAGGGAGGTACTGTTTAAGTTACATAGTATCCAATACAGAATTAAAGAGGAGAAAAAACATTTCAATGTGATTTCATGTTATCATGACAGTGATGATGATGAAGATGATAATGATGATGATGATGATGATGATAAGGAGAATGACCTGAGAAATTAAGTCTAGCAAAGGTAATGTAATAAAGTGAAAAGAGCACTGAAAAAGACTCGGGTTTAAATTTTGTCTCTGATATTTACAACTGAGTGACCTTAGATAAGTTATTTAACAACTTCTCTAAACTTCCATTTCCTCATTTGTAAAATGAAGGAGTTGGCTCAGATGAACTCTAAGATCCATTCCAATTCTAAGGCTATGACCCTCTGACTAGATAGTAAAGTCTGAAATACTGAATAAATAGAAATCTGTTGGAAATTCAAATCTGTCTGAAGTCCAGGAAACTAAAGGCAAAATTTCTTGAAACATATATGGCTTAATTCAAGGCTTTCAGTTCAATTCAAACATTAAGCATATTCATAGTGCAAGCACTAAGAATAAAAGGCAAAAATGAAATTGCTCCATTCTTATGAGAAGCTTACTTTCTTTCAGATAGAGAGGAAGAGAATGCATTCAAGAAGGGTAATTTTTAAAGCAACTATTTTCCTTAGACATCTGGGAAGTAAGATTTTATTATAAACTCCTTTCCTTTAATTGGAAAATATTAAAATAAGTTATAAGTGCTTAACTAATATTAAAGCATGGAGCACTAAGTAAATTAAGGCTATAGAAAAGCTTACTAATTGTTATCAAGATTAGGAGCATCCTCAAGAGCTAGCTTGACTCAGTCCTATGAATAAGAATGGAAACTATTAGCTCTAACCTAACAATTCTAAATGTACTTGCCACTAATACTTAATAGTTCACTAGAGATGCGCTTATAGCATCAGTCCTTTTTGAAATATTTTCATTTCAAATCTTAAAAATAAATCTTATAGTTTCAAGAATATAACAGAAAATGAGCCAAAATGATGCACCCTATACCCTGATCAATAGGAACATGAAGAGAAAACAAGAAAAAATAAATTAATAGACTCTTTCCTGGATCTTTTCTTTATTAAAAACTAACTAAAAAATCAGAAGCTGTTGTGATTTTTTTTTGTATTTGCTTTTAAAATGTCTATATGTATTTAAATTAAATACATATGATATATAAGTTAAATTCAAATCTCCCAGTTTTTCAGTGACTACTTAACTTAAGAAGATGATATTTTCTTCATAAAAACCTTTACCGTTAAGAATACCATCCAGCTCATTTCAACTATTAACACTTTTTTCAAGGGGAAGTGTCTGGTCCAAAAGAAAGTATGAATCAATCTCAAAGCAGTTTTCTTAACTGCCCTGTCATGTTTGGAAAGATGTTGCTGCTATTGTTATATTACAGTTGATGGGAATCAAAAAGAAATTATTCTGAGGCAAGCTGCCATACTGCTCTTGTTCTTTTAGGTTTAATATGAAGTGCATTATTGCCCAAGTGGCACAGTGGATAGTGTAGCTGGGCTTATGGAAATGATATCACAAGTCCAATCCATCTCTTACTATTATTAGCAATAATATTAATTAATATTAATAATATCTATGGTACATGTCTTATGGAGGAGAAAATGTGGATTCAAAATTCAGGAATTTATCTGCCATAAAGACAAGATATTGTAAGAAAATGGACACTATGATTTTCTTTTCGGATATCCCCTACCAGCTGCCTGATAACTGTAGAAACACCCAAGTGGATGTGAGTGCAGAGAACAGATAAGGGAAATTCAGTGACCATGGAATAAAAGGAAATAGTTACCCCAGGGTCATTCATTTGTTCCAATAAAATTTTGGGCAAATTGGGGAAATAGAGAAGCTCAGTTTGGTTATCAGCACAAAAACAATAAAGAAATCATAAGGAAAGAAGAAAGGCTCAATTCAACTTCTAGAGTTGATAGTTTATTAATGCCTCCTTTAGACTGGATTTGTTTCTTGTCTTCATCTTCGAAGAGGAAAAGTACATGAAAACCATCTCAAAAGACAAAGAAACAATTAATTTTGAACCTTAAACCCAAATAAATAGTTCAAACCCCGGATGCCGACTTTAGTAAGGGTGCTGTGCATGGGGTATTTGATGAATGATTTCTTTAAATAGTGTTGTGAGGCAATGTTTTCATCTCTACCCAGAAGACAAAAGAGAACAGTGAGTGTTGACAGCATGGTATTAAAAAGCCACCCTGAACCAATTTGTTATTCACAAATATATATTCTTTTTAATTTACTCTTTAAGCCAGCATGTTGGCTCATGGTATCTTACTTTTATGTCATTATCTATTTGCTATACACACAAGTCATAGCTGGGGATTTCGGTTCACAGTGGAGCTGTGCTAAGATTCCAGATCTCAGTTGTGCTGGCATGAATGCTGGTCTCTTCAGTCATAGAGAAGACAATATCCTAGGGAGACTGGAATTAGTCCTATTTTGCACCATTCAATCCAAAATGCTGCTTATCGAGATGCAAGTAATTACTAGCTAACAGCTATGGGGAAAAACTAGATCACATTTCAATCTAAACCTCTCTTGGCAAGTGACAATAAAGCTAGAGAAAGTGTGAGGATAGAGTGGAGATAGATAAGTTTCTTGAGGAGGTTAAACAGCAAACATAAAAAGAAAAGTTACCTCATCCGACTGAGAAGGACTGATTCTGGGCATTGGTGATACTTGGGGTGTTTTCAACTGTGTATTGTTGCTATCTGGAACGAGTTCTCTGTGGATGGACTGGATGTGATTCTGAAGTTCACTTTCAGATTCAAATTTAACATTGCAACTAGAGCAACGGGTCTTCAGTCCCCCTGCCTTGTTTTTACTCTCCATGGAACCCAAGTTCTCATTCTGGCCCAAACCTGGTCTACTACTGCTGGAAGGGATGCTGATGTTTGGGCTACCACTCTTACTGAGGTTCACACAGCCAGCACATAGACCATATGGCAGACCATTGATATCAAGCTTCACTAGATCTTGCTTTGAGCGGAACTCCTTTAGGCAAGAAGCACACTTGTACAGTTTTTGGAGATGCTGAGCACGCCCTGTGGTCTGTACTGCTGACCCATTCCCTGTTTTTTGCATGTGGAATGTCCCATGGATTTTTAGTTCCAAGGTAGAGGTCACTGTCTGCATGCAAACCACACAACGAAATCCCGTCAAGGAATTTCTTAGATCAGGGTGCATTTGGCAATGCTCTAAAAATTCTTCCTCACTTTGAAGGGGCATCTTGCAAATGCGGCAGTTTCCAGTATCCAGACTCTTACTATGTGTAACTTTGTGTTCAGTGAGAGTCAGAAGGGAAGGAAACCGTTCTCCACAGATAGGGCACATGTAATGTT
Organism: Antechinus flavipes; assembly: GCF_016432865.1. Lineage (NCBI taxonomy): Eukaryota > Metazoa > Chordata > Mammalia > Dasyuromorphia > Dasyuridae > Antechinus > Antechinus flavipes. Next base: position 492,840,685 of record NC_067398.1, on the reverse strand, counting down.
TCACTGGCCCCAAGTGGGTCTGCATATGTTCACGGAGGCCATTCTCCGAGAAGAATGTTCGAGAGCAGACATTACACTTGTAATTCCCTTTAATGAGCTCTGCTTTTTTCTTTACTATGGCACTTTCTCCAGGTCTAATGTTGTGGTCTCGAAGCTGGTGATTCTGCAGCAGAGTCTCCATGGTGTAAGCAGCACCACAAATATCACATCCATACATGGGCTCAGATGTATCCACATCTTCTTCACTCCCATCGTGGCTATTGTGGGACTCCTGACTGTTGGTCAACAAAGTCTGGAGTTCTACCTCCTCTTTCTGTACTTGTTCAGAAGCTCCATTGGTTCCACAGTTGGGAGTTTTTGTTTCAAAGACACAATGCTTTTCCCTCAAGTGTTTCTCTAGCAAAATGATGGCATGGAACGCTTTGCTGCAAAACTTGCAATTGTACTTTTTGCTGTGGGTTGTGATGTGGCACTGGAGTTCCACCTCAGTCCCAAAAGACTCACCACAGAAAATACACTTGTGCACCTTCCCTTGATTTTCCAAATGGTTGTGTTTGACATGAAGTTGGAGGTCAGTCTCATTGCGGAAGTCCCAGTTGCAGGATGTACACCTGTAGACTTTTTTTTCATTGCTGTGTTTCACAGCCAAGTGAAGCTGAATGGACACTTTGGAGTCAAAAACCTCTTGACAGAGGGTGCAACGAAAAAAGACAAAAGTGTGCATATCTAGTAGGTGCTTCTGGAGGTCATCCACAGAAGTGAACTGTTTGTCACAGCTTTCACAGATATAATACGTTGAGGTGATCATGAAATGGATGGTGACATGCTTCAGCAGAGATTCCTGATTTGGAAACTCCTTGTTGCACTGAGGACAGGTCAGTTTGGGCAACACAGTGTCGAGATGAGTTTTTAAATGAGTCTGAAAACTATCCAGGGAAGTGTATTTTGCTCCACACTGGTTGCAAATGTATTCCCCTGTTGGACGCTGAGGAGCCCCACCTACCGCCTGCATCATCTTTAAAGATGTCTGCTCTAGTGTAACAGGAGAGAGGGGACTCAGGGCTCTGGATTTCTTTCCATTGTGAATATAATTCAGGGCCAAAGGAATATTTTTATGGTTTTCTTTAATATGCTTGTTCAATTTGAGAACACTGTTGAATATTGGAGAATTTGTACAGTAGGAACAAGAATACACTTCCACAACAGGATCTTTTGGTGTTCCAAGCACCGGGGAACCAAAACGAGAACTGCTAAGGTCACAATGGACCTGTCTTATGTGCTCTTCTAAGGAAGAATCAGTAAGAAACCCCATATAGCAATGAGGACAAAAGAATGCATTACTATCCTTAGCAGCAGGATTTGCAAATCCATGAGAACATCGAATATGTTCCTGGAGAGTATTGAGGTCATTAAACACTTCAGAACAGAAGTTGCACTGGTAGACCATGGCGGGCATGGCTGAAACAATCAGAGCTGGGTCCTGAGCTTCATGGACTTGTTTAAGATGTTCATTCAGGTTGTAGAGGGAGGGTAACACTTCTAAGCAATACTGACAAATGTGGGCCTGCTCAGGTTTATCTAAATGCATAGTTTTTAGGTGAATCTGCAGTACTGCAAGACTTGAAAATAATTGTTTATTGCAGTAGATGCAGCTGTAGGTAACTTTTGCTTGTTTACTGGAGGGACCAGTAATGTCTGAGGCTTGCTGGGCAGCTCGCTTCCTCCCACGGCTCTTTGGGAGGGGTGGGGCTGCTTCTACCATTGTAGAACTGTCCACTGAGAGGTTAGAATCTGGGGTGGTGCTAGATACTGAGGTGTACCCCACAGTGACCAAAGAAGGACTATTGCTGTGGTTACACGACTCAGGCTGCTGGTGACTATCCATGTGACTATAGAGTTCCTCAACTGTGTGAAAGCTCTCCGAGCAAATACTGCATGAATTCTTCTTCTCACCACTGTGCACCTGTTCCATGTGGTTCAGAAGTGAAGTCTCCTCTACAAAAAGCTCATGGCAGTAAACGCATTGGAGGGCAGCTCTATCTTCATTTGGGGAACACTCAGGGTGGCACTCTGCAATGTGCTTCTGGAGATCCTCAGGAAAGTCAAAGCCTTCCTCACACTGGCTACATTTTTGGGTGTCCTTCATTTTCCAATCCTCCATCCTGGAGCCTGGCTGGGAGCCATCTTTGTTCCTCTCATGAACCTGCATATGACCATGGAGTGAACTTGAGGAGAGGAATCCACGTCGACAAATGGCACACTTATATGGCTTGTTGGACGTGTGAGTCTTTAAGTGAATTTTCAGGTGATCACTTCTAGAGAATGCTGCATCACACTCACTACAATGATATTTCTTATCTCCTGTGTGGAGTTTTATATGGCGGTCTCTGCTCCGCTTATGTTTAAACAGTCTACTACAATAGGTACACTTAAAGGGCAGCTTGTCACTATGACTCTGCTCATGGTGTTTTAAGTAGCTGAGGCGACTGAAGGACTTGTCACAAAACTGGCATGGGTAAGGTAGTCCTGGGCCACCCTCTTCTTCTCCAAAATCGCAACCTTCTCCATGGCTGGGGGAAGTCTGGTCCTTGCTGGAAGGTGAGGATGCTGGCCAAGAACAGGAAGGGTCATCTTCAACATCCACTCCATCTGGAACAAGAAAGAATGTATCAATATATTTTATATGTTGGGATTGCAATGGAGAAATATCATTTTATCATTACAATGTGTATCTATTAACTATAATATTGGGTCATCTTCAACATCCACTCCACCTGGAACAAGAAAGAATGTATCAATATATTTTATATGTTGAGGTTGCAATAGAGAAATATCATTTTATCATTACAATGTGTATCTATTAACTATAATATTGGGTCATCTTCAACATCCACTCCATCTGGAACAAGAAAGAATGTATCAATATATTTTATATGTTGGGGTTGCAATGGAGAAATATCATTTTATCATTACAATGTGTTAGCAATTAACTAGAACATTTTAGAACCACTCACCAAAAGACAGAGCAGGTAGGACTCAAAAAGGGAGATTTTAAAACATGTGTCCAAAGCTTTTTATTGTACATTTACTTTTATCAGATTGTAAAATATGAAAACTTATTAAATAGTTCTATGTCTAAATTACCCTTTTATTACTTTTTATCATTCTTCCTTAGTTGCAAGATATATATTATACATTGACAACTTTATTAAAATGCAGATTTTAATATATTTAATGTTTCTTTTGTATTCATTGTAAAATGATTTGCATATTATGTCAGCATCTGAAGAACCAAATGAAAAGAGGAAATATTATAAGAATGATTTAAAATTAATGCAGTCAACCCAGATGTCTAATATTTAATAAAAAATTCCCTCTGCATTTTGCTTGTTTTGATATAAAAAGATAGTTCTGAAGACCAAAATCTTTCATGGGGGTTATTATTGATTACAAGGCCTTATTGCTTCTAGCAAAAAAAATATTAAAAAATAAGCACACAAAGGCAGACGGAAAACACAATAATAATTATTTCTTGGATAATGAAAGACAACTAGCATTTCTTCAATAACTAGAAGATGGGGATAACACAGGCCAACAAGCAGATTATTAAATGTTAGAAGGGTAATGCAAGGTATTACATGTACTAAGTCAACCAGGATCAAAGGAAAATGGAAGACTTTCACCAGAGCCAGATTTTTTAATCGTGTATTTTGTTCTTAAAGTTCAAGAGGTGGCCCACCATTTCTTCCTTTTTATAAAAGCTTCAACAGCCTGAACTTCCTTAGCTAAACAGAACCTGGACTTGGAGGTGAGCATAGACAAAGCAACTTGTAAAAACTGGAAACAGGAAAAGTGATAAATGATTATGGTAAATGCTGAAAGATTTATGAGCAACAAAGAGAAGACAAACAAGAATGCAAGCCAGCTACTCAGCTAAGCAAGTTATACATAAAATTACTTTACTTTCATATCTATCAAATTAGCAAGTACTTACTGTTATTTCTCTTGCCTTCTTATTATCAACTCAGAGAACATTAGGGTGATTTCAAAATTAGTCATAAAACCTCTATTCATCCTTTTCTAGTGCTTCCTTTCCGAATGAATAGAAAAAAAAGGGGGAGGAGAAAATCCTTCACTCATGATCGAAATTTTTTCTTTACAAAAGTAAACTGAACAAAATGTAGAATGTAGAAAATTAATTAATTAACAATTAATTTAAAAATAAAAAAGTCCTGAATGACTCCAGCTCACTCACAAGTTACAATATTCACATGAAAGTCAGAGCTGGCTGCTTTTATGTAAACAAATTCCAAGTCTGCTTTCTTTAAGGTAACAAGATTTTTACTAGATTATCAACCTCTTGCTTATCCACAGGAAACAGATGAGGATCTATTCCTTTCCTGCATCTAGAAACTGATGACAACACCATCTCACTATCAATGCCAGATGGCAACCATCGAACTCTGAGAAAACAACCAAACACCATTCTTGGATTCCTGCCCACTGCAACAATGCTTTTCAATACAAGTTGAAAACCGCATGATTTTGCATCCTTTCTCTTATGACTTTGTAGCCTAAGATGTAACTAACATAGAATTGGGCCTAATCACTACCATTAGAATAAACAACATGCTACACATGCAGATAGTTCATGCTTACAAGCTCAGGACATGCATGACCACTCAGCATTCAGCATGCAGTAAAAATAAGAGAGAAAAAAAAAAGTGATGATGATTCTAGCAGTTGATCTAATTCCCATAAAGAAAACAACATGCTACTGAAAGCTGATATCAACTAAAACAAATCCAAGATTTTTTTTTCTTTTTCTTAAGTTGACACTGCTAGCTACTGAATTTGCGGACACATTGGGTATAAATCTACTAACTTTCAAGTTTGTCTGTTAGACTTAAATCCTGTCATTTCCCTTAAAATATTTTTCAGACACATCTCCTTTTTACATTCAGAGAAAACAGTGAATCAGAATTTGTCATGCAACTGAGCTGGAAGGATATGCCATTGCTACTAGGCCTACAAATTTAATAAGTGAATTTATTATACAACTGCACATCCCATGCAGGCATGATATATTATTACATAAATGTGTAAGAGAATGTATAGCAATGGGCGGTTATAAATAGTGCACAATCACCAGCACAATGCTTAAATCATTTTCTCATTTGTGGCCTAGACCTGCCTTTACCTATTACATAACTATTTTCTTTTGCTTATAAATCTCAACCACATGTCAAGTGAGCCTGATGGTTAGCCAGTCCAAGATTCTGACTAAAGGATACAGGGGCCCTTTTATCCCATGTTCCGACTCCCTTAGATTTTGAATTTTCACTTACTTTTACCTAGTGTACCACAATAAAAAGATAATCAAATTTAGATTCAGAAGACCTTTTTTGTATCCTCTTTCTGCTCTTTATTACCTACGTGTTGATGAGAAATCATTTCAGTATCTGACCTTATTTTTTCTCATCTATAAAATAAAGAGTTAGATCAGATTAGTGACTAGAAAAGGATTTGGAGCTAATCTTGCATAAACCTCTCACTCTTATAGTTAAGATACAAGAAAACTGAAGCACAGAGAATTTAAATACTTGATCTAATGCCACCCAATCAATACAAGAAAGAAGTAGGACTTTAACGCAATCTTCTGACCCTGGATCTATTTCTACTTCCAGTTCTTTTAGTGATCTATAAGGTTTCTTCTAGTTGTAAATCCTTAGATCTTCTTCCTAAAAAGTGCTGGAGAAGGTAGACTAAGTTCCAAGAGCTGATATATCTTTACAATTAAAATTTCTTTTAAAATCGTATGTGTGTATGAATTAATTCTAAAATAATTTGATGTACCAATATAGTTTTGTAAAGCAGGAAATGGCACTAGAGAAAAGTTTATCCTACATTAAATATATAATCCTTAAAAACTGAGTTCTGTGTTGTTGTTGTTTTTTAATTAAGTCAACTATCACATTTTACTAGCACAATCAATGGGTCTTTTCTCCAAGTGAAACATAAGGGAGTTACTTTCTAAACTTCCACTGGGGTTAAGTAACCTGTACATACTAAGAGGATATTAGACCCTCCTAATGCCTCTTTTGCCAAAAGTTTCTTACGGAATAACCGGGCTCTTGAAAGAGATTCTGGATATGTTCCCATAAACTTCTAGGTTCTCACCAGGTTGACCACATCCACATTACTGATGTAAATTCCAGGGATCACAAGCTCCTTCTTTTTAAGAAAAGGAGAAACACTGGAAGATTTCTTACCATTCTATTTTCTCAAACAACATTACTTTTCCCCCTTTCACACTCGCTAAGTGCTACTTACTGGGAATGCCTTTTTTGTTATGGCAAACATTCTGCATTTCAGTGTGAAGCACTTAGCATGTCCATGTTAAATTTTAATTTTTGGAACTAATAACTTCACACTAGTTGACTCTAGGAGAGCTGTAGCTCTCACAGCTGAAAAACTTTGCTGGAAACCAGGCTGCAAGACCTAAAAGTCTATTTAAAGATGTAAATGTGTGTGAATAGTTAGTGCAGATGTTTTTCTACAGCAACTGTACTTGCTGAGTTTCACCATTTCCATAAAGCACATTAAAACAAGTGTGTGAACACTCAGAGATGAAAGTATCAAACACTCTTGAGACTTTGAGTGGAAAGTAGAGCTGCCTGACTTTTCTCCAAGCAGACAGGAATGCCCATGATTCAGCAGCCTGAGTAAATAAAAGAGGTCCTTATTCCCTAATTTTGCTGGCTGGCCACACTGCAGCAGTCTCTGTGCTGCTGCCAAAGGGGATGCAAATCTGGAACTACACCCAGCAGCTGAAGGACTGTCTTTGTTAGCCAGCCAGGCTTTCCTGACCATCTCCTGGCAACAAAACTGCCATATCCTGCAAGGAAGACCTCCATCTCAGGCTTGATAGTTCTCTAGTCTGCCTAATAGGACTAAACAACAGATTTTGCCTGGTCTGTGTTGGAGGAGGACAGCTGGAAACTCAGTTAGGAGCAGAGCAACACCTGTGCAGTCATATTTATAGGGGAAAGTGCTCACTAACAGAAAAGTAAAGTAATACCAGAAGGAGTTATTCCATAGGAAAAAAAAAGGAATAAAAAAAATCACAGGAACACAAAGCATCTCTGTGGTGTGTCGCCAGTTTCTCATGTGCCAACCTTAGTAGTAGTGAATGAAGAGTTAGAGATCTGAAAGTGATTTTATCACTGGTGCTGCTGACCGATTTAACAGGCTGTCCAAAAAAAAGGGCCCTCAGTCATCAAAAGACTACGTGACCTAGTCACTTTTGCTTTGAAGGGGCAGAAGTTAAAAAAAAGTGGGGGAGGGGGACAGGACACCAGTACACTTGGGTATATAAATAATAGGCAAGAGTAGTCAAAAATGAAATTAAGAACAAAGGATAGGAAGTCATTCAAAAGATACAAGATTCTAAATGAATTTTCCCTTCACTTACTTGTCTAGTTTATTCGCCATAAGCTTACTGCAGATGGGAACCTTCATCTGTCTACTTTCACCTATATTGCTGAAATACCATTGATTCTCTAAATATTTTTTAACAATATCGAAATGATACAGATTCGTAAGTGAGATATCATTCTAAAAGTTTTTTAAGGGTACTTACAAGCAGTTTCTGGACACTCGGAAGAAACATAAGCACGTCCAGATCTTCAGATAGCTAAGCCTAGGAAAGCCAGCCTCACTGAGATTCTACTACTACCTGAACTGGTTTGATGTAACGGCAGAGTAGTTTCTTAACTGTCCTTTAGGGACTAAGTATCATGTGTGTGCAAGTGCTCCACAGCAAGGATTCCTTAACAGGGACAGGATTTACATCAATAGTGACTTTTCAAGGGAATCAGAGAAATCGTGACAAATCCTGCTATTTTCTTGAAAATGCCATAGTTACAGAAAGAATCTTGAGTCAAGAGAATCCTAAACCTTCACTTCCAGCTTCATAAATGGCTTAGAGAGTGACCTGGCCAAGTCATTTAATCCATCCCTCCCTAGGTTTGTCTACCTGCAATATGAAGATAATAATTCTTGTTCCTTACCCTCTGAGGCATTATGAAGATTAGTTAATGTTTCTCAGGTCCCTAGACAAAAAATATATATAAACAAAAAGGTGTACTTAATATGTGCTGTATGTGACTGTGGGGATGTTTGCATGTATACAGCATAGATATATTATTTTTTTAAAGTTTCCTTCCCCTGTGGGAATCCACTGGAAATTAGTTTTCTATAAAATAGTACAGTATTGGCATAAATGGTCCAGCAGAAATGCCTGCAGTGGTGTAAACATTTACCCATGTGGATACTGGTAGCACAGAAATTAAACATGACTAGGTGGAGATGTCTAAAAATTCATTGAACTAAAAACCAAGCTGACTGTTTTCACAAGTCTCCAATTATTGGATACAATTCCTTACAGAAAGGTAAATGTTAAGGGAGGGACAAGTGTTTTGACATAAGATCCTAATGCTGACCATATAATGTCAAATATCTCTTATTTCTCCATAAAACATTAGCACAAAAGTCAGTAGTATATATTGAATATCAAAGCAAAATTTGTCAGAAGTAACAAAATAAGTGTTAATCAAGAGGTACAAGACCCAAATAGATTTCTAGACATTAAAATATTGGTGCTTTCCTTCCCCTTGGCTGGGAGTGAAACTATATTTTATAACACCTAATATAACTGCTGTATATTATTTTCATACTGGACAGGGTTTGCATTACTTCTTTGGCTAATTGGCTACAGAACCACCTTAAAAATAAGATAAGAACTCTCAGGAGGATATATAGGTGTGAACAAATGCTAAATGAGGAAGTTAAGCATTGTACAAAAAGAACAATATGATGAGATATCTGTTTAATAGATATGTAACAGGAAGATTTACAAAAATACTCAAATGCTACTATGATCTCAATTAAATCAGAACACTTTGAATGTCATCTAACAGAGTTAAATATCCTATTTTAATGCTGGAAATATTTAAAGTTCAAAATGCTGCTAACAAAAACTAATGTTTTATTACACAATTTTCTTCATTTACCTTCCATTGTAACTTTAATAATAAAAACATCACTTCTTTCTTCTTATCAGTTCCTATCAATGGTCCCTTGTTGAAATCACTCATTTATCTCATAACTTATTTCACTACTTGAAAACAAATACTGTGGCATAGGCATCCAAATAAGAAATATGAACTTTAAAAAATTATTCATAATTTATACATGCTAAAAATCTAACAGTATTTCTAAACTGCTGTGGGAAGATCTATTAAACACATCAGCAATTAGGTTATATTCAATGAAGTGGAGAAATGTAATAAGATTTGACATTAAGGATAGCATTTGAGGCTAAGCTGGACAGAGATTTTGTGTGTGTGTGTGTGTGTGTGTGTGTGCGCGTGTGTGTGTATGTGTGTGTTGTGTTAATGCATTGTCTTTGGACAGATTCCTGCTATTACATTTGGAAATTCCTTTTTAACAGTTGACAGTGTTAAAAGATGCAAGTGAGAGAGAGGGTTTCGTATTGTAGAACACTATTAATGCTTAAGATGAACCTATCTAAATAGTGAACATTCCTCTATTCCTCCTTTAAGGTAACCCCTGCTTTTAGCTCTATTATATCTCCTTCACCAGACACATTGCTATTATGTATGTAGAAAAGAGTATAAATGTTTTGCTTGCTGTTGCTTAAAGTTCATTTGAACAGACGGCGCTCAATGAATTCCATCTTCCCCAGCCAAATTAAATAGAAAACAGTGCATTCTTAAGCAGTTCACATTTAACTCCACCTCTCAAATCAAAGGAAAAAGCTGATGTGAAACCAGTTAGAGAGCAGTCATCATCCAATTCATTTAAGGAAATCACGATGTGCTTCTGAAAGCCAGAGAGAAGGAAAAGTAATCTACAATTGTTTGGGTGGGCACTATTTCTTTCCTTTGTTTTTTTTTTTTTCTTTAAAACTATCATCACTGCCCTCATACACAGCTAAGAAAACTGGCTGGCATATAGTAGGTGTCTCACTGATAAGCATAGTGTGCTGTCCTGGAAAGAATATATAAAACTGGGATCCAGGAAACCTGGATTCAAATCCCAGATCTGGCACACAACATCTTGCTCTATACCCTGAGACAAAATGCTTAACTTAGTTGAGATTCAGCTTTCTGAGTCAAACTGCTATACAATGTGTGTTTAATAGTAAAAATCATTTATCATACAACTTATTTGCAGAATTTGTTTATTTGATGACTTTGGAGGTTATGAATAATTTAACTTACATATTTTTTTTCTACTGGCATTTATATTTTTGGGACATTCTAACATCTCAAGTTGTTTTACCAGGAGAAGCCATAGGATATAATGAAAGAGAATTCTAAGAGAAAGAGGACTTGGGTGCTGGTATTCTTTGTAAACATAGACAAAACACTTAACTTCTAGCTTAGGTGCCTCATCTATGAAAGGGGAATAATAGTATGTGCACTAAACTGACAGGGTTGTTAGGAGTTCAAGCAAGCTGATGAATGTAAAGTGTTTTGTATTTATGTAACCATATAGAAGTCTAAATACATTTTTCTTCCTACTAAATCAAAATCAGAGAATATATTTACTAATCAAACATAAAGTTCAAACTGTAGCTGTTACAATAAAAAAAAATACAAAGAAACAGAACAATTATATGTGATCCCTCAAATGCCATATATTTTCCAAACAGCAAAAACGCCAACAAAGCCTATTCTGATTCTTGATTTTTAAAAATAGGATGATAATTACCTTCCCCTTCAGAGTTATAAAATACTTGGTTTTACACCTCTCTCAAATGCACTTATCGTGTAATATTGGGTATTATCTTCACTTGTGTTTGCATAGCATTCCCTCTACCCCCACTAAACTATAAAATCCATGAGGGCAGGAATCAGCATCTTAGCTAAACTCCATATCTTGATTCTGTGATGTTTAACTCAGGGCTCTGCACAATTAATAAATGTAGAATAAATGATTTCAGTAGCAGTTTGTACAGATATCACTGAACACATTGCCTGCTGTACAGCACTTATGTAATTCTACTCTATCACTGCTGAATTGGTTCTTAAGCAGTCACAAACACTGTCATTTTCTACCAGGGATCACAAAATTTCTATTCACATACTTCCTTTTTATAGAAAGTCCCTGTACCTACAATGCTGGCATCTGGCTCTGTTCTTATGAGGTATTTTACTTGTTGGGAAACTTTTTGAGTTAAGTTTCTAATGTGATTCAAACTTATACTTAGTCTGCATTGAAGAAACAACCACAATTACTGAAAAATCATGCATTAACATTTCATGTAGAAGTATTTTATTTCTATCACTGATGATTTGAAATCTCTCTTTTTTGTGGCAGCATAAAATATAGAATGTTCAAGTAGACGGTGGACTGATTAGGAGCACGTCTTCTTATAAGAAGAGCCCATATTTTTAGTATTTAAATCTGCCTTCAGCTATCATCAAAAACAAAACAAAACAAAAAAAGCAAAAAGAGCCTTCTCCCCTTACCCTCCACAAACACTCTACTCTGCAAAGCTTTGTTACATAAAGGGCTACCAAAAGCAACCAAATATAGGAGTCATTCAGGACATATCTCAGCAAAAATGGACTTGTAGAAACAAATAAAAATCTTTCTTTCTACAGGAATTTTGTTATATTGAATTTTGTTCCAAGAAGTGAGCCATCATTTGAGACCTGGGAAACTTTATATGGAGATTCTAATGAAATGGTATTGGCTGCAATAGAATTTGACCTCTGTGTATCCAAAGCAACAGTAAAGCTGACACAAGTTTTCAGCGGCTTGGAAAAGGCCACTACGTTATATACTCCATTATAGGCAAAGCCCCTAGAGGATGTAGAGGTGTTGAAAGGGCTAAAAATTAATTAATGACCAATTAGTAGCCCCTGTGGATTCATTCTGAAGCAAAGTGATAAATACAATTTGCTAATGTAGAAAAGGCCAATACAGACAACTAGAGAAAGTAGGCATTCTTCATTTCCTGTTACTATTATTACAAAAACAATAGCAACAACAAATAACAACAATCATTGGCATTTTTCAGAGCTATTATTCACTTTTCCAGTGTACTTCTTACCAAGATGTGGTGTTTGGAAGCGCTGATAGTTTTCTTAGAAATAAAGAGGTCAAACACAAAATATTAATGGAACTCAACAAAGGTCATTGGATTAAAAGTTATGCAAACCAGTAAATCAATCTCCTGACTAGGCAACTGAAGTGTTATTTTCATTTTATAAAAGTCAAATTTACAAATTGACTTTTATAAAATGAAAATTCCAATTTACAAAATTAAAGAAAAAGCATTTTGTGAATTTCCCAAAGTCTTTACTACTTCCCCCCTTCCCTGCTATTTTTGTTTTGCTCAATTTACTATTTACAAGTAGTTTCACATAAAGTATAGATAGACCTAAAACTTTCATTGGACTATATGGCTACTTGTTAATAGTTCTGATGATATATTTGATATAACTACAATTTAAAAGATGGACTATAGATAGTCGTGGATTTCATTCACTTTGAGAATAACTGAATTATTTATATTGATGGCAAAATGTGAAATGATTTCTCAAACACTGTAGGACATTTCTTGTAACAAAAATGTTAATAATAATACTAGCTTGCAGCTTTGTAGGAACAAATTGCCAGGTAGTTTCTTAATTAAAGCTCTCAACACCTTTTTAAGGTAGACTCTATGATCCTTCTTTTTAGTGAAGGAAAAAAATGCATCTCAGAAAGGTTGTATTTTACTCAATTTATCACAGAAAGACAATATCAGTTAGAATGGGGACTCTGATATCTCCGGGAAGGACCGCAAAAACATTTTTAAGTAATGAGAACTTTCTATTTGATAAAAGTGAAAAAATCTAAGTGTTAAAAGGGGGCAGAGCACAGGTCTTGGAATCAGGAAAGGCAAATTTATCCTTAAATATTTATTAGCTAAGAGATACTGGACAAATCAATCAATATTTTTTGACTTAGTTTCCTCAACTGTAAAAAAAAAAAATAGCATCCTAAAATGTGAGAGGATCAAACAAGATAATATATGTAAAGCCCTTAGCATTGTCCTTAGCATACAATTGGTACAATATAAATGCTTCTTCTTTTCTACTTGCCCTTCCTTTTCTATTCCCCAAAACAGACAATAACAAAGCTTATTCTCATCAAAACCCATCATAATGAGGCTAGAGAACCTCTGCCTGGTTCATTAATACTACTTCATGCTGAAGCCTTTGGCCCATAGTCTAAAAACACAGTAGAAAATGAATGGATAAAGTAATATCCAATTAAAATGAGTATGTTCCATGTTTAACATATGTTGGATTACTTGCCATCCAGCAAAGGGGTTGAGGGAAGGGAGGAAGAAAAAAATTTTTGGAACACAAGGTTTTGTAAAGGTGAATGTTGAAAATTATCTATGCATGTGTTTTGAAAATAAAAGGCTTTATATAAAAAAAGATATTTGAAGACAGCCTTTATATTATGAAAAAAAAATGAGTGTGCCCATTTCATTTTTTACTAAGGAAAACTGGAGTAATACCAGTAAGGATTAACATCAGTCCTTTAGAGTCAACCACTATTGCTTAAGCAAACAGTGAAAATTGTGAACTAGAAATTTACAGGTCATTTATTCATTCATAACAGACATTTAAGTGTCAACTATGCACTGGTGCTATACTAGGAAATATGAAGCCCCCTTTCTCCACTTGAAAGTATAAAGACATGGAAAGGTCAAATAGAGTTATTTATACTCATACTACCATCTGCTCTCAAGACATGATAGCATGAAGTCCACAAACAGTAACAAGTTCTAGATGTTGGTTTTTATTCCTCACCCACATAAAGTCACAGACACTGTGATACTGATTAACTCAATACTGATCATTTAAAAAGAGAATGTTGATTAACAGATCTTTAGCATAACTTCTTTTCACTTGAGATTTCAATGTTTTTCTCTGAAGGCCTATTAAACAAGCAAAATACAGCATTGATTCTATTTGGTATATTGCAACGTGAGCTACAGAAGCCTCATGAAAAACTGACTTTAATATCTAAGTGGATATAATATAAATGGGTATGACTAAAATTGCCATAGAGAGGAAAGGGAATTTGGAGTTATTAATATCATTTTCTTACACTATCCTATGAAACAGAAATTTGAGAATTGAAAGAGACAATTGGAAATATTCTTATTTAAATTCTCATTTTAAAGATGAGGAAATTGAGGATCAGATTGGTTGTTTAGTTTTCCCAAGGTTATAAAACTACTTAGAAAGAGAGCATGGATTAGAACCCAAGTATTAAACCAAAGTGTGTTGGTCCTCTGTTCTGGGCCTCTTTGTGTCTTTTTTTTTTCTTCTTTTAGGTTAAAGCAAGTAAAGTTATGATCTTGTGAGCTTTGAAAATTCAGGAGAATGAGTTACTAGAATTCAGAAGCTGAAGGCAAAACTAGTAATTTGAGGGATTCACATAGTGAGAATGTGATATATGTAAGAGAATATTACTGTGCTATAAGAAATTATAATAAAGATGATTTCTCAGAATCCTATACAGTATGAACTGATGTGAAGCAAAGTTAGCAGAACCAGGAGAATAATTTAACAAGGTTCAAAATAGTGTAAAGAAAAACACATTTTTCTTCAAAGTGGAGCCAAGAAGGCAAGGTAAAGGCAAGAATTTGTTCAGTTCTCTCTCAAGTTCCTTCAAATACATTTAAATAAGGACTCTAAAAAAAATTCTAGAATGGCAAAATTTACAAAAAGACAGAATGAAACAATTTCCTAGCCCAAAAGATCAGCAGGAAAGATTTGTTGCATCAAACTGGCACAGGCTGTTTCAGCACAGTCCCAGCTCAGGAAACCAGGAGCAAATCTTGGGAGCCATTGAATCAGCAGGGAGAGCAGCTGCTTCCAGAGTTCTCAGTCCATAGACTGTGTAAGGGGGTGTCAAACAAATGGTCAGAAAGCAATCAGAGGGATCACTTTACAATCACTGAGGCAAAACTCGGTTGCTTTGCCATACTCATATCTGAGTCATACTTCTGAGTGGCTATCCCAGGGCAAGGAGAAATGCTAGTATACCAGAGCTTGTGACCACAGTGAAAGTAGGACCTTCCTCACAGTTTCAGGACAGAAAAGAGGGCTTGTGGCACACAGCAGGAGAGTAGTAAGCACCTCTCCATAAGTCATATCCTCTTGGAAGAACTGAAAACTTACAAGTCTCTGAAAGTTTTCTCTAAAAACAGCTGCACTAAACCTCTGAATCTTGGGACAGTATACCCTCCATCCTGGAAGCAGAGCCCTATTTTAACAAAGAGTTAAAAGTCAAGTAATTGTCTGGGAATATGAGCAAATAGTCAGAAAAAATTCTGACTAAAGAAAGTTATTAGGATCACACAAAAGATCAAAATGTATCCCCAGAATAAGATTATAAAGTCAAAACTCCTACATCAAAAACCTCTAAGAAAATATAAATTAGTCTTAGGCCATGGAAGAGCTCAAAAAATATTTTGAAAAAAAATAAGAGTGTTAGAGGAAAAACTGGAAAGAGAAATGAGTGACACAAGAAAATTATGAAAAATGAGTCAATAGCTTGGTAAAGGAGACACACACACACATACACACACACAAATAAACTGCAGAATAAACACTTTAAAAAATAGACTAGGGTGAATATTAAAGGAGATACAAAAAGCCAAGGAGGAGAAGAATTTCTCACAAAGTAGCAATTGGCCAAATGGAAGGAGAGACACAAAAAAATTCACTAAAGAAAAAAAACCTTAAAAAGTAGAATTGGCCAAATGGAAAAGGAAGTATAAAAAATCATTGAAGAAAATAATTCCTTAAAAATTAGAATTGAGCAAATGGAAGCCTATGACTTTATGAGAAACTAAGAAACAATAAAACAAAACCAAAAGAATGAAAAAATAAAAGACAATGTGTATCTTAATGGAAAAACAACTGATCCAGAAAATAGATCCAGGAGAAATAATTTTAAAATTGACTACGATCAAAATCATGAATTTTTTTTTTTTTAAATAGAGCCTTGACATCATCCTTCAAAAAATTATGAAGGAAAACTGCCTAGAATCAGAAGGTAAATAATGTAAAACAAAATTGAAAGAATCCACCAGTCATCTCCTGAAAGAGACTGCAAATGAAAACTTCCAAGAATATTATAGCCAAATTCCAAAGCCTTCAGGTCAAGAGAATATTACAAGCAGCCAGAAAGAAACAATTCAACTACAGGGGAGCCATAGTCAAGATAACACAAGATTCAGCAGCTTCTACTTTAAATGACTGGAGGGTTTGGAATATGATATTCCAAAGAGCAATGGAGTTAGGATTATGACTCACTTACCCAGGAAAAGTGAGTATAATCCTCTGGGGAAGGAGGGGAGGAGATGGCCATTCAATGAAAAAGAAGACTTTCCAGAATTCTTGATGAAAAGATCAGAGCTGAATAAAAAAATTGACTTTCATGTACAAGACTCATTACAAGAGCAGTTAGAAGTGTGTATATATAGGCAGAAGAATTGAATAGGAAGGGATAATATCTTAAAAAAAAAAAGTAAAAGTAAAAGATGAGAGAGGAATGTACTGGGAAAAAGAAAAAGGAAGAGGTAGAATGGGGTAAATTATCTCAAATAAGAGAGGCAAGAAAAAGTTTTTACAATTTGGGGAAAAGATTTAGGGTTAGGAAGTAAGTGAACTTTACTCAACAAAAGTTGGCTCAAATGGCACACACACATACACTTAATTGGGAATAAAAACCTATCTCACTCTATGGGAAACTAGAAGGGAAAGGGAATAAGAGAAGAGAGAGATGATAGAAGAGGAAATAGAATGGTGGGAAATAGAAATAAAAAAATTTAATAATAAAAAAAATTTTTCAAGTAAGTTTCTCTGATAAAGACCTCATTTCTCAAACATATAAGAAAATGGAGTCAAATTTCTAAAAATAAGAGCTATTCCCTAATTGATAAATGACCAAAAGATATGAACAGTTTTTAGATGAAATAATCAAAGCTATCTATAGTCAAATGAAAAAATGCTCCAATTCACTATTGATTGGAGAAATGCAAATTTAAGCAATTTTAAAATACTATTTCATACCTATTAGATTAGCTAATAGGATAGAAAAGGAAAATAACAAATGATGAGGGGAATATAGGGAAAATTAAACATTAATGTACTGTTGGTGGAGTTGTGAATTGATTCAAGCATTCTATAGCACAATTTGGAACTATGCCCGAAAGCCTATAGAAGCATGTATGTATCCTTTGACCTAGCAATGCCACTATTGGGTCTGTAGCCCAAAAGAAAAATTTTTTAAAGCAAAAGAACTATATATACAAAAAAATGTTTCGCAGCAATTGTCTGGAGACCAAGAAATGAAAACTGAAGGAATGCACATCAACTGAAGAATGGCTAAACAAATTGTGGTAGGTGACTATGATGGATTACTATTGTGCTATAAAAATGATGAGCAAGATGCTGTCAAAAAAAAAAAAAAAAAAAACCTGGAAAGATTTTCATGAACTGATGCAAAGTGAAATGTACTATGTACAAAGTGACAGCAATATTATAAGATGATCAGATGTAAATGACATAAATATTCTCAGCAATACAATGATCCAAAATAACTATAAAAGATTTATGATAAAAAAAAAATGTCATTCATCCCTAGAGAAAGAATTGGTAGTATCTGAATGCAAATTGAAGCATACATTTTTAACTTTATTTTTTCTTGAGGATTTTTTTTTTTTTGGTCTATGTTTTCTTTATAACATGACTATTATGGAAATGTACATGATTACGCATGTCTAACCTATATTGAATAACTTGTTTTCTCAATGGGGGACATTTAGAAGGAGGGAGAGAATCTGGAACTTAAAGTTTTAAAAAAGAATGTTAAAATTGTTTTACAAATATTTGGAGAAAATAATGCTAAATAAATTTAAAAAAAAAAAAAAGAAAAAAGAAAAACAACGTTGAATGACCAAAGAACTTTAATCAACTATGACTCCAGAGGAAATATAATGAAGCTTAACTTCCTGGCAGAAAAGTGAACAGAAGGTACAGAAAAGAACACAAATATTTGAATATGGCCAATGAGTATATTTGATTGGTCCTTCCTACCTACTCTCTTCCTTTATTCCTTTGGGGGCAAAGAAGGGGGATTACAAATAGCAATTTCATGTGAACGAATTCAACCATTAGGGAAAGCAATTTGGAACTATGCCTAAAAAGTTATCAAACTGTGCATACCCTTTGATCCAGCAGTGCTACTACTAGGCTTATATCCTAAAGAGATCTTAAAGAAGGGAAAGGGACCTGTATGTGCCAAAATGTTTGTGGCAGCCCTTTTCGTAGTGGCTAGAAATTGGGAAATGAATGGATGCCCATCAATTGGAAAATGGTTGGGTAAATTGTGGTATATGAATGCTATGGAAAATTATTGTTCTGTAAGAAATGACCAGCAGAATTAATACAGAGAGGCTTGGAAAGACTTACATTCACTGATGCTGAGTGAAATAAGCAGAACCAGGAGATCATTATACACTTCAACAAGAATACTGTATGAGGATATATTCTGATGGAAGTGAATATCTTCAACAAAGAGAAGATCTAACTCAGTTCCAACTGATCAATGATGGATAGAATCAACTTGCCCAGAGAAAGAACACTGGGAAATGAATGTAAACTGTTTGCATTTTTGTTTTTCTTCCCAGGTTATATTTATCTTCTGAATCCAATTCTTCTTGTACAACAAGAGAATTGTACAAATCTGCATACACATATTGTATCTAGGATATACTTTAACATGTTTAACATGTATAAGACTGCCTACCATCTAGGGAAAGGGGTGGAGGAAGGGAAGGGAAAAGTTGAAATAGAAGTGAGTGCAAGGGACAATATTGTAAACAATTACCCATGCACATGTTCTGTCAATAAAAAGAGATAATTTAAAATAAAATAAAATAAAGTGCCACCTGGGCAAGTCACAACTTCAATTGCTCCAGCAATAAATAAATAAATAAATAAATAAAGTGTCATTAGAAAAGGAAAACAACTTGTATAATTTGTGAAGAATTGTGAATTAAGTGTGGTGTGGGGATTTGAATAAATATTAATATTCAATAGTTAGAACATCCTATTGCATTAAATTTTTATATTAAAATCTAAAAAAAAGAAAAGAAAAAGAAAAAGAAATAGTAATGCCAAATGAATAAGGAAACTACTGAAACATTTTGAAAATGTTTCCCTCACAGAAGAGAGGGAAATTGTGAAAGAAGCACAGATAAACAGGACAAGTTTGAAAGAAAATAACGTAAAAGTTATTGAATACTTTTTTAAAAGCAAGCAGAATGAAATGAGATTCAGTTTTATACTGAATCCTTAATTTGTGTTCTACTCAGTATGAAAATGCTTTTTTTCCCTAAATTCAAAAAAAATTAAATATATATAATTTAAAATCTGTATCTCGTTCTTATGTTAAGATATGCAAGGGTCTTAATATATGTAGACAGAGGTAACATCATTCAAAATCTTGTGATTTCTGATATTAAAATACAAGTCAGGAACATGTATGCTTGCCAAAGGTATTCTCCACTGCCAAGGAAGGAGAGATTTGCTATAGATGATATAGTCTTCTATATGCTATTGTTTACAGATGACATTATGCTGAATATTTCAGGCCCCAGGATATGTTAGAGCCTTTCTCAAGGAGATCAATGATTATTCACAATAGGTCAGCCTGATAACCCAGAGAGAATGGATGAAAAACATCTCTTATCTAAACTATGATATGCAGTTAGAAGGTCAGTCCACTGATTTAGTACATCAACGCATATATCTAGTATAGAAACTGCAGATGGACAATGAGCTGGGACTAGAACTGAATAGAAGGAAGACAGCAGGCTCTATTGTAATTTGGGAAATTGCACACAGTGTTTATGATTATCCCAAGCTGCGCCCTGGCATGAAAAAAAAAATAATCTTTTAGACACTAGCTTTCTCTGGGTGATATCATCTATCTGAAAATCGTGGAACATTCTAATCTTTGACAAATCAAAGATGTGTATGATTCAGAAGACAATGTTACAACTTTCTGCAAGAAACTGAAGGATATATATTCAGTATAAACCTATGGGATATCTTTCAGGAAATATATGATCAGAAAAGGTGGTAGACCATTCACATAGCAAAAGAAAATGGTCATAGGGAAGACAGCCTAACAGTTTTCCTGGTACCCAGGAAATATAAAATAGAACTGTAGGAGAGCAGAGGAACAGACTATTGGATCTATGCAAGAACCTGGATAAGACCCACATAGGATGAAGAGGCATCAAGAGCAGAAAGAATTACCTTTATCAGGTATTGAAATAAAGGAGACGAATCAAGAACCATTTTAACTAAAATTTACACAATTTGTGTGTTATATTATCCAGCATCTAACAAAATTTGTAAGGATTTGAGTAGCAAAGAAACAGGTTTTGCTGAAGTGGATTCATTGAAGTTCTAAGATAAAAAGATTAAATGCCTTAACTTCTACTCTGAACTGAGTTAACCTACTTTACCAGGAGTCTCTTAGTTACTCTTAACAACTCTTCTTATTCTCTCTGCTACATCCACAATGAAGTCTTTCCTGTGACTTTTCCCCCTACTTTTTCCTGACTCCAGACTTTCTCCCATTCTACAAATAAAAAGAAAGTATGTTATGAAGGATTTACTCTCCTTCCTTTGAAAAGTCCCTAGAATCCCTATTCTTCTATGAAAGTGCCCTGACTCAACAAAAGAAAACTTATTCTTTCTTCAATTTTTCCATCCCTTTTATAAATGTTAGCATCCAAACGACTGACACTCAACATTGTATTTAATATTTTCCTCCCTTTTTTCAATGTGATTTCAATGTGTGTATCTGCTCACTGTATTTTTGTTTTGTTTCTTAGAAGTGGTGTTTGTTCTTCCTTGTGTAGAAGTTTGTTCAGTTTAGGATTATGAGGTTCCAGGGAAGACCAGTATTTTTTCATTAAATAATGCATGAAATAAGACTTTTAATAATTGCTATTTCATATGAAAGCAGAGAAAGATGAAACAATATTACTAATTCCAACTGTGTGAATGATGAATTGTACCATGACTATACCCTTAAATTTTTATTTAAGGATTAGTTTATTTTCTGTCTATATGTTTAATTTTACTTTGAATAAACTATTAATTTTAGGCAATCATCTGAACCCCTATGATCTAGTGAGAAAGGCTGTGGGTAACTACAAAGGACAACAAAGGAATAAATGTAGGAAAGAAAAAGAATAATTTTACAATCAATAGGGTTTTCTTACATACACTTTCCACTCAGGAAGACTTTGCTAGAATTACTGATTAAAAGTCTGAAGTTCAGTCCTCTCCAGAAATTTAGATATTTTGTTCTTTGTAGGGCCTCCTATCTAAAACAGCCCTCTGCAACTTCCTCAGCTGAGCTTGTAAGTGTGGTATGCAATATAATAAA
Organism: Antechinus flavipes; assembly: GCF_016432865.1. NCBI lineage: Eukaryota > Metazoa > Chordata > Mammalia > Dasyuromorphia > Dasyuridae > Antechinus > Antechinus flavipes. The sequence continues at coordinate 492,819,103 of NC_067398.1, read as the reverse complement.
TTAAGCCTTTTGCTGTCAGGACTGGAAATAAGAGAAGAGTAGAAAAATGGCTAGATCTCAAATGATTTTTTATTGGCTTCATTTACATCCTGTCTAAGGCCTTCTGAGCAGCTGAAGGTGTCTTATCTCTGGTTACCAGGGGGTATTTTACAGTCAAAGCAGTTAACATAGTTTCTCTGTCTCTTTCACCATACCCACCCTCTCTCCCTGTCCCGTCCTCCCCCCTACTCTTCCTCTTCCTCTTCCTCTCTCTCTCTCTCTCTCTCTCTCTCTCTCTCTCTCTCTCTCTCTCTCTCTCTCTCTCTCTCTCTCTCTCTCTCTCTTTCTCTCTCTCTCTCTCTCTCTCTCTCTCTCTCTCTCTCTCTCTTCTCTTCTCTCTCCTCTCCTCTCCTCTTCTCTCTTCCTCCCTCTTAAAAGTCATCTGCTCTTATCAGACATATTTCTTCAGTCTGAGAAGAACCCATATTTATCGGAAGCAGTGTACCATATTGATAGTTTCAGGCTATTAGAGACAAATGAAAGTTTAAGTGAGAAAAAATCAGTTAAGCTGCTCTGTATTGCCTCAGCTTTAAGGAACACTCTATGATTTGACAAGCAGCATCCTCCCCTGAGCCTCTGCCCCCCACAATGAATTAATCACTACACCAGGGTATTATCCTGGGTTCAAAGGACAAGGATGAGAAGGTAATTAACACAGTGATTCCCAGAAGACTCACCTGAATATTCTTAAGTATGATTTATACCAATCTGACTTTGCCATGGCATAATTCTTCTTCTTACCTTACACATAAGATGTAAATCAACAAGCATTTATTAAACTCTTACTTGTATAGAAAGTATGTGTAACTAGAGGAAAACCAAAAGCAATAATCAGGAGGAACAGTTATCAAAAGGGGAGTAAAGGCACTCCTCTTTAGAATATGTGTTATAGCTGAAGGCAGTCCTGAAAACTATCTTTGAGAATATAATTCTGAACACATTTCTAATATGTCTCTTTATTCAAATCAAGATTATTAAAATAGCATTCAAATCTGCTAGGGAATTAGAAAATGGAATGAAAGTATTTAGGGTCTCTTGCTTGGCAAGATTATGGAGGGGGTGGAGTCAGAAGACCTGAATTTGAATCTCAGTTTTAACATTTATTGTCTGTTGAACCTTAGAAAAGCATTTATTGTCACTTTGCATCAGTTTCCTCACATATAAAAATGGAATAATCAGAACATCACTATATTAAGTATGGAATAATGTGAAGATTAAAGAGAAATTGGTCTATAGATGTCAAATTCTATCAAAATTATTACTACTACCTGTAGAATCTTAATCAGATCCCACTGAAGCTATATTAACTAACATCTCAAAAAATTCATCTGAAGTCCATTATGGCTATGGGAGTTTGCCAATGAAATGGAAGACATAAACCAGCCAAAGTGGTATGTTGTGGCTATAATATGTTTTGTCAAATGCAAGGAACCCTATTCTTAAATTAGAAAAAAAAAAAGAAAAAAACTTTTTGCTGTGCAATACGGAAAACTCAGATCATTCACCATCATCATATGTTCTGTGTGTGTGTTTTTTTAAAGCAATATGTAATTATTAGGTATCTTATCTGTGTTTTATATGCTTTAAAAAAATTCCCATTCCTCTTACCCTTCACATCTCAACACCCCATGGACTCCTTTATATTAGTGATAACCCCATACTTTCACCTGCAGTGAAGGTTCTCTTAATTGTCCATTATCTTGGTGTGTCAGCACAAAGGAGCAGGAAAGGAATCCTCTTCCAAATGGTTTCACCTCCCTCTCCTGAGAGTGATGCCCTTGTCAAGGCATTAAAGACACGAAAACCTGCCACTTATCAGAATTGTATTTGAATTGAACCACTGTCCTTGAGAACTGTAGGCAGTAGATAGTATCAAATTGAACCACATTGGCAGTGCCAATTCCATAGTAGCTTGCAGGATCTAAAAATGCTATTGATACTTTATTATATATGTCTAATAATACAATTACAAAAGGATAAACACTTGGATCACTTTTTAAAATTTATGTAATAAACAAGAAACAGGCTGCTTGCTTCCCAGTGCAGAGCGCGTCACTGTTGCAAATGAATGTGTAACATTTTTAAGGATAATAAATTTAGAGTTAGAAGGGACCTTAGAGGCCATTAAGTCCAACTCCTTCATTTTATTTAGAAGGATAAAGAAACTGAGACTGAGAAGTTAAATGTTCTTCTTAGTACCCCAGAGTTATTGAGCATCTAAGGCAATATTGGACTTTGTTCTTTTGTCTAAACATAAACACTATCCTCTGTACCAACTGGTGTTTTAAAAAAAGCCTTTGAATATACTTGAATACGAAATTTGTGACTAAGGGCAAACTAATTATGAGAAATAAAGCAATGTAATACAAAGACAGCTTGATTTGGAATAATGGGGGAAAAAGTACAAATCTGACCTCAGATACTCATTGGTGCATGTGATTCTTTGTGACCCCATTTGAGGTTTTCCTGGCATTTATTTCTCCAGATCATTTGACAGATGAGGAAACTGAGCAAATAGAGTTAAGTGACTTGCCAGGATCACATGGTAAGTATATGAGGTCAGATTTGAGCTTGGGAAGGTGAGTCTTGCTTGAGGTCCAGCACTGTATCCACTATGCCAACTTATTGCCCTCATAGATAAAACTATGAGATAAAAATGGGATAATAATATCTTTGTGATATCACAGAGGGTTGTTGTGATGAAATTGTTTTGCAATCTTAGTGCAATACATAAATGTGAATAAGTTAAAATACAATGTAAGTCTACGAAAATATCTTTTTTATTGCTAAAAAGAGCATAAGGAGAATCATGGCTTTAGCAGTGGTTATAAATTGGTTAAGTAAATTTATGATGCTATGAATAGTCTCCTTGCTGTTCCTTGAACAAGAAACTCCATCCCCTAACTCCATGTTCGCATGTTTACCCTTTCATTAGACTATAACTATATGAAAGAAGGTCTGGTCTTTTGCTTTCCTTTGCATCCTCACAATTTAGCACAGTGGCTCGCTCATAGTAAATGCTTGATAAATGCTAATTGACTGATTGATCTAGAAACAAAAGGGGAACAAAACGAGATCTCATAGCAGAAGGGAAAAAGATAAAAATGTATTTCAAGGAGTTGGCATAGTTTGGATGGCATCCCACCTCCCCAGTCTTTTGCCATTTTTCATGCTTCTGTTTTTTTTCCATCTGAACCCAGAATGATTTAACAAGGGAAAAAAAGGAAAAGGAATTTATGTGGTGCTTTTAACAAGTAAACAAGTGTACAAATTAATTCAGAGAGCAGTAATTTTGAAAATTTTCTATGTTTAATGTGCACTGCAGTTAAACTACTTTTTCTGTACAAATTAATTTACTGCATCAGTGATCGATGTTTATGTTTAGGCAATTTTATTTCTCAGTATGGTAAAATTAGACCTAATAGTTGCAACCTGTTATGTCCAATCTGTCACTGAAATTCAAATTGCCTTTTTCCTATTATTCAAGGAGCAATTTGGAGGAATTAAAGCCATTTTAAAACAGAAGACAAACAATTCTCTGTGAGGACTCAATAGCCTGTGTCATCAGCCACATCTACAGACCCGTGATTTTTTCTAAGCAGGTTCTTTACCATGTTTTCCTAAGGTTTTAAATATTTCACATCTGCTAAGCCACATACTCAGAAATTTTACAAGGAAAATGGAAAACCTCAGCCTGGAAAAGAACTCGTTAAGGATTCAATGCAAGCAATCATGTCTATGAGACACTTTTGAGTATGAGCATGCTTTGCCTTATCTTTGAATATATTCTATATCCCTTCTTGTTCAAGTTCAAGAAAAGGCTTATTGATTTTCTGCATTTTTAATTCACTTGTGTGAATGATTAAATTATTTTGGACAACTGTTTATAATTTTTAATACTAGTAGCATTTATTAACTGCTTAATTACTAGCAATTAATCACTGTTAGTAATTTTTAATACTGTAAGTACTACTGTAAACTGGTGGTCACTCTATAACAATATTAATAATGTAAGACAATGGAATAATGGAATAGACAAATTGTTGGAGTTTTTAATACTTGTGGTTTACTAATGTCTGGGAAAGACTAACAATTATCCTTAAAGCTAACCATCTTAGCTAAATTTCAAGGTCTTGGTTCATTTCCCTATTTGTTCAGGACATGGTGTTAATGAGGCCAAAATTACATGTTTAATCCCTTTGCAATCCAGCTTTCTTTGTGACATTCTAAGGACAGAGATTATTGCTTAGACTCTGATCACCTATCTTGAAAGTGGCCGCCATTTATAATAATTAAGACAGTATAGAAGAAGTAATGTAAATTCACAATAATTATTGAGGGGAAATAATTTCAAGGAAAAAGCTTCAAATCAAAGGGTGAATCATATTATTATAATTTATATTTACTTAGGATTTTAAGATTTGCAAAATGTTTTTCTCACAATATTCAGTGAATAGTTATTTCCATTTCTGGTTTATCTCTTTCTAGAACAAAGAACTGAGGCTCATCAAGGTTAAATGTCTTTCCCATGATATTGCATTCTAAGGCTAAGACTTGAATGTGTCTCCTTAATCAAAATAAACAGGCATTCAATTATATCATACACACAAACACACACACACACACACACACACACAATGTCCCAAGGCATCTGATTTATTTGGAGCATAGTCAAATCTGTGCAATATACTTTATATGTTTGGTTTTATTCAAAAATTTAAAAAATCATGCAAGTCATTCATTACAATCAACTGTTTAAAGATTACTGTACTAAAAGCACTCCACAGGGGAAAGTGGATGCAAAGCTTGAGTTGTCTTTCTCTTATTTCACCAATACTGCTACTTTCAATTCACTTCCCCAATTAGTTTGGAAGACATATTCACAGACATTTGGAATTCTGTTGTTTGCATAATCTTACATTTAGAGAAATAGTTTTCCCTACAATAAGTTGAAAGGTGAAAAAAAATCAAGTCAATCAGCAATGTTATTTTTATGTATCGAATAGATAAATTTCCAACTGGCTTAACTGTGCTAAACTGACCACAGTGATCTAATAAAGTTGCTGATTTGCCTATTTGTAGGGTCATTTTAAGCCTATCAGTTTTAAATGTCTTGATGCTGTTCTCCAACAATGGGATGGGAATTGTGAGGTTCAATTAAAAATATAGAAGTCTCTTCTCTACCACCAGCTTTATATACAATTTCCTTTAAGGATACTGAAAGTTCTAACAAAGATATGCAGCTACTTATATTTCATCTATCAGAGAAGGTCACCATCTTTCATCAAGGGTGCAACTTCTGAACTTCAGAACTATGGAATGGCAAATAACAAAGGGAACACCTACTTAGCAAGTCAGATCAACCAAATCAATCTTAGTGATCAATGGTTTAGCAGATGTTACAATGGGACCACTCTTACTTCTGACAATTTCCTCTAAGGGTAGAAAAGGATGAGTAAAATTAAGAGACATTGTTTGTTTTAAGAGAGCACCAAATTTTGCATTCTGCCAGCAGCAAAAGATGGAGTTCCCATAGAGCTAAAATTCCTTTGAATATCTATTTCTTTTCTTTAAAAAATTATCACTTGCTAAATTCAAGACAGGTTTATTCCCTTGTAAGATTGCTTAGCTCATCAAGCTGATTAATAATTTCATGGCTAGGCAGGACTGATTCATATGAATTACTCAACTGATTAATAATATTAGTTATCTGAAGGACCAAGTATAGTTAACTAGAGTTCTTTTTTCAAAGAATTTATTATTATTATTGAAATGGATTATGATTAATGTTTTATTACCTAAGTGTTAGAGTTCAAATGCTGGAGTTTGTTCTCAGAGGACAGCCGGTTTAGAGGCTTAGAGCCCTTCGGATGTCTCCGAATCCAAAGGTTCTGTCCTTCATCCTCTGCCTCTGCCTTCTTCTGCCTCCAACAGAGATGGAAGATCTCTCTTATCTCCTTCTGGGGGGCCCAGCCACCAATTTGCCGCGGAGAGAGGGCTTCTGGCGTAGCTCCACTGAAGTCCGTCAAAAGTGTTCTCTGCAGCAGAGTCGTTTCTCTCGAGTCTAGCGCGATCAGCCAGCCAAGAGGAAAAAATGTGTATTCTGCCATAGATCCTTCATTGCTGGCTTTTTATCTGCCTCTTCTGAGAGAATGGGATTATGGGTTTTCTCCCATAGTGCTCTCTGGCCCAATGACTTTAAGGGAGGTGTGAACTCTCTTGAAGTTAGAAAGTCTACTTTGTGAAGCTAGCATACTTGTGGAGTCCAATGAGTAAAGGTGGGAACACAAGCCTTGTCTTGATTAGTTCTACTTAGTACCTTGTTTCAGGTTCTGGCCAAAACAACTTCTTGTAAGATTAGATCAACTCTAATTACTTAGCAGTTAGTAAGGATTCCAACACCTAAGTTACCTAAAGCTTAAGACAAGTTTGCATGATATAAAATTGGGGTATAATTAGCATTTGCGATTTTTTTAGTATCAAGAACTAAAGAGATATATGGGAATAGGAAGATAATAGGACATACAAGATATAGCATATTTCTCTTGAGAATTAAATAATAAGAGTCAATTGCCCAAGGTTCAGGCAACATATGATTTGCCAATAAATGATCCTAAAGTCTTTCTAGACAGTACCATATTAGTAAACATGAAATATTAGGAATATTAGAGGGAGCTCTCCAATGTATTAAGTAGAACTTATAGAGCTATGAAAGGAACACAATAAGCATGGGAGTTAAGTACACACAAAATCTGCCACTAACACCTATACTTCAAAAGCAGCCACCACCATAATTCCTAGTACCCATCTCCTTGTTTGACCTCCACATAATATAGCCCTGGCAATAGTTCTTGCTTCCACTAAAATGTCCACACTTATAACTCTTGTGTTCTACTTTTCCAAAGCTCCCTTTTTCTGCTGTCTTCCCTATGTTTTTTGCACACAAGTCACTGACTCTTTCTCCAACTGTAAACTCCCTGTCAAAGAAGACAGTGGTACTATAACCCCCAACCTCTGAATTATTGTCACAAGTCTACACAATGTCTGTCCCTTTCTTCCCCCACCCTATAGGAGCTACTACTTTGGGACCTGGGAAAGCCAAAACTCAATATCTAACTAAGGAAGGGAGAGTAATCTCTGATCCTATTCCCAGGGACAGAGAGAGATTTGCTCCTGGAAACCTGAGTTTGAACTCAGAAGGCATTTTTGTATAGAAACCACATTATCAGAGGTGATTAGGATCATAATTTAGTTACTTTATTGGTTAAATAGTCTTTTAGGAGCTGACCTAACCACAATTCATAACATTGCTTCTACTGGAAAATATTATGCCAGTTTCAAATTAGCAAAGCACAAAATAATTGTAAACTTTCACAATGAAATTTAGGTAGGAAGCTCTCCATACTTAAATGCTCCAAATTAACATTAAGAAAACCATCATTTATCTTCTTTACATAGGGCTTAACTATTTTCAACATGTCTAAAAGATTTATTTTTAAATTAATTTTCTTGTTTTGATGCATAATTTTTGTTATTTATAAAATTCTTGATTGTTCCTCTTTGGACTTATATGCTTTGATTTAAGCTTCATAAAAGGTTAATTTCTTACTTTAGTATCCAATTTCACAAGGGTGAGAGAAGGTAGGATATTGGGGGCCAAACATCCCAAACTGGTTACCTTTCTTATACAAATGTAGGAAGCAAATATCCCCTAAACTAATTAAAAATTATAAAGGACTTGTGCTCTTTAGAGGAAAGATTTGGTGAAGATGTAAGAACATTTTTTAAATGCTCTTGCTGCTCAAAAGGCTCCAAAGCTCAATTAAATTCAATTAATATTTCTCAAATGCTCATAATGTGCATGATACTTTACTAAGAATGTATAAAATATATGATCTCAACTAACTTGCATTTATTTAAGTTCAATCTGACAAATACTTTTTGGGTTTATTATTGTGATGACACAAAGCAAAGATGAAGTAGTCCATCATTCTTGTTCTTTCTTTCTTTTTATTTATTTATTTATTTGCTTACTTACTTACTTATTTATTTTTCTGAGGCAGCTGGGATTAAGTGACTTGCCTAGGGTCACACAACTAGGAAGTGTTAAGTGTCTAAGACCAGATTCGAACTTAGATACTCCTGACTTCAGAGCTAGTGCTCTTATCCACTGTGCCACCTAGCTGCCCCAAAGCAGTCCATTCTTTCAAGAAGCTTATGTCCTACTGATGGGATATCAAATACCCAGTGAAAAGAAAACACTGACAAAATAACTTCAACTATACAGTAAATTTAAGAAGGAAGAGGACATCAACACCTTCAAGGCCCAGGAAGGCATTGTTTTTACTTTCTTAAAGGGAAAAAAGACTCATTCTCTTTTATGGCTTGTTTTTTACTCTATTTATTTTGTTATTATTTTTCTTTTTTTCCCCCCTAACTGATCTCTTAAGAGACTACAAGCAAAGATTCTCTAGAAACTGTAATGTAGATATTTTAAGAATATATTTTAGAAAATTTATTCAAAAATCTATTTTTGAAACTTCTTTATTGTTTTAAGCTCATCATTTAGTCATGTTTTTACTACCCTCTACCATCCTCTGAAGAAATATTTTGCTTTCTGGAGAATTCTCCAATTTTATCTCTTTACTTCATTACCAGCATGTTACCTTTAAGTGAGTTCAAGTTGTACATTGATTTTCTTTCCACACCTAAGGTAGGATTCTGTTCAATTATCATTGATGTTGTGTTCTATCCTTGTTGTCACCTCTCTTGCCCAAAGACTTGACCATATTTTTCACTTTAGCTGTGGTCCCATGACCTTAAGCTATCTGACATCCCATGAAAGGTTTCAACACTGTTGCTCATTTCAAGGGCTTCATTATCACAACTCACTAACATTCAGAATCAATCTTTCTTTCCCTCCTCCATCTCTTTTTTTCCCCTAATCTGTCTTTTTCGCTGTGTGTATGTGTCTCTCTGTGTGTCTTTCTCTCTGTCTCTCTCTCTTCCTATCTCCCCCATCTCTATATGTTTCAATCTGTTTTTCCTGATCTCTGGCTCTTTCTCTCTCGTATATTTGATATCTATTTAATTGATTCCTTCATTAATATCTTTTCAGATCCATATCTTTCTCTTCCTTAAAAAACTCTCAATTGATCTTACTCAGCCCAACTAACTATCAAATGAATCTCTTATCATCTTCTTGGCTAAATTCTTTGAGAAAATGCCTCCAATTTTTTCATTACTTACTAAACCCCTTCAGTCTGGCTTCTGCCCTTCTCACTGAATTTAATGCCTTTTCCAAAGTTGCCAATGACCACTTAGTTGTCAAATCTAATCACTTTTTTCTCAATCCTCATCCTCCAAGATAACTCTACATTTTCTAACACAATTGATCATTATCTCTTTCTGGATACTATTTCCTTACTAGGTTTTCATGACACTGTACTATTTTCAGAATCCTACTAGATCTTCATCCAAGTCACAACCACAAATGACTGTCCGCCAAGGAACTCTCCTAGGTACTCTTCTCCCTCTATACTATGCCATTTGGTGATTTCTTCAAATTCCATGGGTTCAATAATCATCTTTTAAGTAAATGATCTCCAGATCTATATATCTAGCCTAAGTTTTTCTCCTGAACTATAATCCCACATCCCCAACTGACTTTTGCGTATCTCAAACTGGTGATTTCATAGGTATTTCAAACTCAATCAGTCTAAAACAGATCTCACTGCTTTTACTACAAACTCGCCTTTCTCAACTTCCTTATTATTTTCAAGAGCAGAGACATTCCCCAAGCTAGCAAATGCGGTATCATCCTCAATTCTTTACACACATTCACCCAACACACCCAATCCATTATAAATATTGATAGCTTATCTTATTTCATATTTCCAACAAGTCTTACATATGTCCCCTTCTTTCCATTCATATAGACACTACTCTTATGCAAGCTCTTATTACCTGTGATATTCAAATAGCCTTCTAATTGGCTTTTCTTCTTCAAGTCTCACTCCACTTCAATACATTCTCTACTCAGATTTGAAAGTGATTTTCCTAAAGAGTTCTAATCAAATCCCCTCTCTCTTCAAGGAGTCTAGTGGTTCTCTACTACTTCCAAAACAAATATAAAATCTACTTTCTGTCATTTAAAACCTTTTACAACTTGGCCCCTTCCCATCTTTTCAGTCTTCTTACATTCTGCTACTTTCCAAACAATCTTTAATTTAACTAGATGGGGGTATTCATTATCCTTCAGGTAAAACATTCAATGTCTCAATTGCTTATCTTTTCACTTACTCTCCCTCATACCTATAATGCTTTCATTCCTGTAGCTGTCTCCTAACTAACTTAACTTTCTGAAAGACAAGACTCAAATCTTATCTTTTGTTGGGAGTTATTTCTAGTTCCTCCATACTAATGCTTTCCCGTGAAGATTTCCTACAATCTGTGACATATTGTATACAATGACTTATATGACTCCCCCATTAGGATATGAGTTTCATGTGTGTAGGGACTATTTTTGCCTTTCTTTGTGTCCCTAGTACTTAAAACAATGTAAATGATTAATAAGTGCTTGTATTATTGATATATGTAAAATTATTTGCAAAGCTCAAAATACTATATGCAAGTCTTGTCACTACACCACCAGCAGTACTACTATCACTATAGGCAGAATATCTAAACTTAATCATTCATCTTATATGTGCAACCCATTTTCCAAAGGAATATCAGAGAACACACTCTGGATAGCTGAAGACAAAACCATCATCTACACTGAATAAAGTCTTAAGGACAATCTCCACTTGATGGCAGGATTTAAAGCACTGATCTCCCTGAATGAATGACAGAATTAAAATGTATAAAGAATGTTGGCTCATTCAAAAAAGCATGACAAATATAAAAGAGTTTGAGAAGACAAATACTAAGTGCCAATTTGAAGGGGTTTTTTTTTAAGGAAGAAAGGAGTGGGGAGGGGAAGGAAGAGAAAAAGTGGGGAGAGAAGGAGGAAGGAAAGAAATAAGGAGGGAGAAAGGAAGGAGGGAGGAAGAAAAGGAAGGTTGGATCAGCCAAGGAGTCAGGAAGAATTAGGTTCAAATACTGCCGTTGGAACATTGTAGTGAGTGATACTAAACAAGTCATTCAATCTTTCAATGTTTTGATAATTCTCTATGATTATAAATTACAAATAAGTTGAAGTCTACACCAAAAAAAATTATCACATAATACACATAAATATACATATGCAACATATAAATTTAAATAATATATGCATATTTAGTGTTTTTATTGCAATGCTGGCTTAATTTGAATGTTAGAATTCAAATAACAGTGGCAAATCGTTAACAGCCTTCTCTCCAGCATGAAGTATATTTGTAAAGCAATTAGCACAGGGACTAGCACATAGTAGATGCTTAATAAATGCTTAGTCTCCTTTTCCTGTTTTCTTTTGTACAGTTAGAAAATTTGGACTGGCCTAGAAAACTATAAAATGTATTAAGGGAAAAAATATTCCTATCTAATTCTTAATTATGCTAGTAATGTATCATGTTGCACTTTTCCCTTCAGACTCAACTGAATTCTATTTCATTCAATTCAACAAACATTTATTATGACTTCCTTCTTCTCTTGAAGATTTTTCTCTTCCCTTGACTTCATTATCAATGAATGCTTTTTCCTCCCCCCTCCCTCCCATTACTGTCTAGCTGTTTTTTCTTCAACTTTTTTAAAAAACTTTTTTAATTCATCAAAGTATTCTTTGCTCTATAGCTAGGATTCTGTCTTGGTATCTCTTCTCCCTCAACATCTTCTCCCTTGATGCTCTATCAGCCCCCATTTGTTTATTATCACTACAGAGCATATGATCTCATTATTAGTACATAGATAATTTTCAAATCTACATATACAACCTGAATCTAGCTCTTGAATCTGACCTACCTTCCTAACTGTCTGGAGGACAATTTACCTGGAGGACCTATTGACATTTCAAACTCAACTTGTGCCATGTGGAACTCATTATCTACCTCCAGTAAATCTGGAAATCCACCAAATACTTCCATTTCTCTGGAGGGCACCAGAAACTCCCTGAAACTCACCTTTGACTTCTCCTTCTCTTCACTCCTATAGCCAATAAGTCATCAAGGCTTGTCAATTCTACTTCAATAACATTCCACATCCATTCCTTTTTTCTCCATTCTTATTGGTATAACACTTCTTCACAACTTCATCATCTCTCACTGGGAGAGTTACAATAAAATTTGGTTACTGATCTTTTCTCTCTCTGATTTATCATGAACACATAGCTGCCAAAATAACTATCATAAGACACAAGTCTAACCGTGTCATTCATCTGTTCAAAAAACCCTTAGTGCTTCTAGAATAAATGATTTCTAAGATCCCTTATAGTTCCAGATTTAAGATTCATTGTATCTTAGATAAATATAATACAAACTATTAAAATCCTTCATAATCTGATTCCCACCTATTTTTTTCTGGTCCTTTAACTCAATATTCCTTTTTGCCTATTCTATTATATTAAAAATTAACTGCCCATAATCCATAGTCACTCCCTAAATTAGACTACTAGCTGCTTCCCTAATTCACTGTTCTATCTTCTGTCTCTATGCCCCTGTGAGCAGGCTACATAGCAACCTAAAATACACTCTTTTCTCATCTCTATCTCTAAGTATTCTTAGTCTCCTTTAATTAAACTGAATTCTTATCATATGCTCTTATACTCTTCTATTTAATGTTGTAAATATGAACATCTTTTCCCTTAAGCTTGTCTTTAAAAATCTACTGGATGCTATATTGCTGATTATCTATGGTTTAGCTGTTAGTGACTCAGTGATTAGAAAATTCTCAATTGATGCCAAGTATCTAGTACTGGTATAAATTTATCATGAGAAACCCATTTTCATCATTATTAGGATGACTAGAGCTGAAGCAAAAATATTGTTTCTCAGTTTTCCCCCTCCTTCCCTTCCTCCCTTCCTTCCTATTTTTCTTTTTCTTCTTCCCTCCCTCCCTCCCTTCTTCTCTCCCTCTCGTCCCTTCCTATCTTCCTTCCTTCTTTTCTTCCTTCCTTCTTCCTTCCTTCCTTCCTTCCTTCCTACTTTATTTTTTGTTAAGGTGTCATATATTTATCTCATCAGAATTTACTTTAGTCTAGTAGCAGGAATGATAGCTATATGTATGAATTTTTGCTTTCAGCAAAGAATTTAATGGTCTTTCACTGACTGAGCTTACTGATCAATAACTAGATGGGTGCCAGTTTCTCCAGAAAAAGGCTGCCAACAGAGTTATCTTCCAAATGATGTTTTCAGATTATATTACTCCCATTTGAAAACTATACTTGCATTCTGGCAATGCAAAAGTTGATTTTAACTTGCACAAATTTTGGTGAGTTATCTGTAGATGGCAGAATTTGTTTTTGCCCTCTTCTAAGAGAATCTATTTAACCACCAGGCAATTTAGTATACATAATTTAAAACAGAATTGCCACCATCTTTGTTTTAATTGTTAGAAATGCCAGGTCTTAGAAAGTTAGAAAATTATGGTTTGTGCTTATACAATTCCAGAATATCCAGATGAAAAGTAAAAAATTCTATTAAACATCAAAATGTTCTGTTTATATGATGCCAGATTTCAAAGTATTTAGAAGTACCCAGATGCTTGGTGTCGTGTAGATAAAACATGCAAATACCTGACTTTTTCTTTTTAAACATTTTATTTTGGATCTTTTAAAACAATATACCTAAAGCTAATATAGTCTTACATTTTTGAATTATTTAAAAATCTCCTATTTTCAAAGTCACCCATGGTGATTCTTAATCGACATACTTTAAAGCATAATTTTTAGGAAAAAGCATTTTATTTTGTTTTGTTTTGTGATCTTTAAAAAATAAAATTACTTTGTGAAATGCAACAGAGATATCAGCACTCTATAGTGCTTTTTTTCCCAGGGTCCATTTTCATTTGCCAAAACTGCCCACTCTGGTTTTCTTATGTAAAACTGCAGATGTCTTCTTATTAATCAAAATTCTAATACATTCCAGATGAATAAACAACTTCAACACTGTAGCACGTACTGCTCTTCTTAAACACAGGATTTATTAGAGCAGCATGCTCCAAGATATCTTAACTTTTAAAATATGGGTTATTATTTCTTTTCTATACAGCAGGAGCCTAATAAATGCACTGAAACTGTGTCTTTTTCCCTTTGCAATACAATATTCAAAAAGATGTCCAACTCTACGACACAGCATTATCCAAATCCTTTGAAACCATAAGTAGTTTGCTCAAACTCAATCTTATGCAGAAATCATAGACAATCAATACAAATGAAATATGCTTGTGATGACATTAGAGAAATTATGTCCCAGAATCCTTTGCAGTATGAAATAGCATATTTAATATTCATCAATATATTGCAAGGTGGCAGTCCTAAATATAACACCCTTATTTTTAAAAAAAGCATTCTGATGCACAGCAAAATATTTTGGGTTTTTTTATTTTTTTTACCACATAAAAGGAATAATTTAGGGGAAATGATCCACACACATGGCTTTGTTTAACTCAGGGCTATGATTTCTCTGATTTCACACTGTTGATATTTCAATGGGAGTTTACCATGTAATTTTACCAATCAAAATCTATTTAAGAACTGGTCTTTAAAAATTTAATTCTGAACTACAATCATTACTTTATATATTTAAACTTGTACCATTTTACAGCTGCAGGGGAAAAATGGAGTTTCCTCTATGTAATCAAAAAGGAAACAGGACAAGAAAATAATAATAATGTTGAAAAGCCCATATTATCCCAATGTATGTGGCTAATGGCTTTTGTACAGTATTAGCACCCTTCTTACAACTCCCTGTGTTCTAATGTTCTAATACTGGACTCCTAAGGGTGATTCTATAAATAAGATGTGTGTGTAGAAAACTGAGAAAAAAATGAAAAGGTTATAATATTAACATACCAAACTCATTTTTAATTAAAGAAATAAAAAAGCCCAATCTTTGGGGGTTTGGGGAAAATAAGGTAGTCAAATCAGGCCAATTAACTTCATTAGCTTCTACAAATACCTAGTTTCCTAACACATTTCCATTTTTCCATCTGCTCTACAGCTAAATAATTCTATAAATTAACCCTTTACTTATGATTCAGCTCCTTATTCATAAGAATTCTATATCTAGTTAACTGTCTTCCTTACTAAATCAAAAAACACTGAATTGAAATACTTTTCTATTCCCCACCTTTTTTGATGTCCATGTTTAATTTTTAAGATTCAGATCACAAAATGGGATATTTCATTTGTATAAAGCTTTTACTGAAAAACAGCATCACAGTTCCAATATCCTATGTCATTAATACATGTCTTTCCTTTGAAAGTATTTTAAAAGGGAAATACTCTTTTCCCCTTTTTTTGTTGATTTCCAAAATAATGATAAGTAGCACAGGAATATCTTATTCAGTGTCTTACAGCAATTTCCCCCACTTAGGGCTGACACTGATGTTATATGACAGAGCTCAAAAGTGCCTCCATAATTTTCAATCTAAGTATAAAATGCTGCCTATGGATCCTTAATAGCTTAAATATTATATCATAACTTTCTGGAAACATTACAAGGATAAATAAAAGTTGGCTAAAGTCAATGGGCACACATTTAACTATTCTTAACTATTCATTAAAATGTATTGCACAAGTGTAACATTCTTTCTCTTTCCTCCTTTTCTTCCTTCCGCCCTTCCCCCCATCTTCTCTCTCTCTCTCTCTCTCTCTCTCTCTCTCTCTCTCTCTCTCTCTCTCTCTCTCTCTCTCTCTCTCTCTCTCTCTCTTTCTCCTTTCTCTCCCTCTCTCCCTCCCTCTTTCTTCCCTTTGTTTCTTCTTTAAACAAATTATTTATGGTCAAGAAGTAGTCACTGCTTTGAGAACAGACACTGTGATCAATGGGTTAAAGAGTTATCTAGATTTGCTTTAACTTCTAGCAGTAACTCTTTATCCTTTGCTGACATGTCAATTTATTATTTATAGCAACACGTCTTTATAAATCAAAACGTGTATCAATATACTTCTAACAGAAACAACAGCATATTTAAAGGAGAGAGACAGGAAGGAAGTTTCCCTTTTTAACCCAGTGACTCAAAAAAGCCAAGTCAAGTAAAATGCCACTATGCCAGTCCCTGGATGAATACCAGGCCGTCTAACACCTAACATGCAAACCTCTCACATTATTTCCATTTTTAGTACAACTAGACACTTGGGGGAAATATGGTCTTGAGGGGAAACTTTAGCAGATTTGAGAAGATAAGAAGAGAAACAGCAGGTGTTTTAGAATATTAGATACATAATTTTATGATCAGCACTAACTTCATCCACTACTCAGCAAACCTGAGTATATTTTGCAGTATGAATTTTTAAAATTTAAGTCCTCCGCATGTTAAGAGTTGGAAGGTATGTTTCCTCTGTTTCTGGTTAGAATTTCTGAATAAAGCTTAATTCTCTAATTCACCATGGGGCATTGATAAGTCAAAGTAAATGGGAACCAGAGTCCCTTGGATAATAAAAAATGTTAACAAGGAAGGACCAGTACACGATTTGCTCAGTTTCTCTGGAGAAATTAAGGTACTAGCTGAGAATCATATGAAGCATACTGGACAAATATACCATAATCTTGGGCTCCATATTCAGAGTGCTAAAAAGTCTTATGAGTAGGGGAAAAAGCTATTTATATATGAACCATTCATTTCTCTTTAGGCGATCTATAGACAAATATGAAATTCAGATCACAGTGGGTTTTTTTTTCCACTGTGACTGAGCATGATTTAACATTGTCAACAAGAGAGTATCACATCTGGAGAAATGGCCAAGAAATTAATAAAAGCCACCAACATACTTTTTTTTCTCTATTCTGTCATAATCTTTTTAATAGATGAAGAAATATTAATGCTCTACTAGTATCAGTATGACATGGCACAACCTTACAGATATTAATCAGAGCACATATTTAAATAGAAATTAGGGAAATTTTGCAAACACTATACCTTAAAAATATGAAAGTAAATATAGTTAAATCATTTTTTTCTGTCAGAATTAGAAGAGACCTTAGCAATGATATAGCATAAATGGACATTTTTACAGATGAAGAAACTGAGGCACTATAAGGCTAAGCAATCTGCTTAAGCTCATGCAGGTAATTAGATAGTTATAGGATAAGTCAGAATTCAAAATCAGATCTTCTGATTCTAAACCTAATCCTCTTTTAAGTTAAGCTAATCCGCATCTTCCCTAGTTATCCAATAATAACCACACCAACTTACCTCTCAAAGAAATCTAAAGAAATTAAGGAATCAGTACTAAGTTGTATATGTGATTTTAATTTTCATACTTACCCACTGCCTAATTTCTGCCTAATTTTGTTTTTGTTTTGATCATCCTTCCTTCATTCACTTCTGAGCTTGAAATTAGCTTCATGGCTGATTTACCAACTAACAATGGCATTTTCTCAATATTTTTGCCAAAAGGTCAAGGTACTTACTGTTTGCCATACTTGAATGAATGTTGAATGACAAAGGAGGTGGGATCCCATTTCTCATCTTTTCCTGCTCCCCTAGAATTTTATCACTGAGCTCCCACAGGTTTCAAAGTTGAGCAAGAAGCAGAATGGGCCTATGTACATACCACAGCAACCCACTGTGCAAATAAACTTGTACTCAAGCAATCTTAATTGATACCCTAGGTTTTCCGGGTTTTCTGCTACCGTTTTTGTTGTTTGTTTGATTACAGACCTTTGTCCATACATTCCTTCCCCACCCCAGGCCTTTATTTTCTGATTCAAGCCCTTGGACATATATAATGGAATGGTGCCACCTATAAGAAAGGCCAGAGAGAACAGAGCTGGCATAATGAAAGCCCCCAAGTAAATGTTATGCAAATTTATTATCAATCAAACCTGAAGTACAAATTTACTACATTGTGGAAAGGCTGTAAAACAGCAATTTGTCTTACTGTATGGGCAATTTTAATGTATTTTTCCAAAGCATGCGTATTGTCTATTTCAGTTGGCCAGACCATTCAAACTTCGAAGTGCACAGTAAAAATAAAGTATTACATTTTTAATAATATGCAGTCAGAGAATATGCTGTTCATGTTTTCTACCTCCAGTGTGGTCCAGGAACACATAATCGCTGCTTTTACTCGAGTGATCTGATCATTATACAGAGCATGAACCTGTTTGTGATTACTTTACATTTTACAATTATTATCGTAAGAGCTGCTTTCAGTATTCTGGAAACAATTGTGATTTTTAGCAGTTAATGGATTAGAGCTCTTTATGGTCTTTATAGACACAAAGGGGAGAAAAGTGGGAAGTTTACTCTTTTCCCTCAGTTTCATATAAAACTACACCAGCCTACCACACAAACATTAATGTGCCCTTTATACATATGAGTACATACATATAAACGTATTTGAGTTCTTTTTTTCCAGATTAATTATAAAAATTAAAGGTTTACCTTTATGGTGCCTTTTTATTTTTACTCTTCACCCATAATATATAAACAATCAAGTCAATATTTCTAAATATCTTCGTTCCCATTATTACCAGTTATTTGGTTAGAAATTTAAAAGTAATATATTTTGATATATCAACTTATATAAAAATTACAAGAGCTCCAAATTAAAATAAACTGTTTAGTTTCATAAAATCTAGATAATTTCCTTTGCAAATATTTTTCACTACTTTGTTTAAAGATGAAATGGGTAGTTTAAAAAAAAAGTCAATTTTAATATATAGTGTTGCCTTCAAAAATGTGGATGATATTCATAATACAGTAGAAGTAGTATTATATTACACCAACAAATGTATGTATATTATCATATATTATATTATACTACAGTAATTATATTACATTAAATTTCATTAAAATGATCTTTGATCTTTTAGACATGAATAATTTCTATAACAATGGTACAAAAACAAAAGAGGATTGTGTTCTGGGGATAAGGAATAAAGGGAAAAGAGTAGGCTGGGGAATTGTAGCCAGGATGGCCTGAGTTCAAGCTCTGCCACTGAAAAAAAACTGGCTGTGTGATTGTGGGCAAGTTATTTAACCTCTCAAATTCTCAAACAACTCTCTATGACTACAAATTGAAGAAAAGTTGCTGATTTGCTTTGACAGAATGAGTTTCCTCCTCTAAAGTTTCCTATATGTATGAAAACATATTCATGACAATAACATGTTTACTAGGAACCCTCGTTCTATCTAATCACATGTTTTTAAGAATCCAATTAATATTAGAACACATAATTATGCTGTTCGTTCTTTGAATAACATGAATGTTAACAAGATATAAATATGTACATATGCTCCTTAGGAACATGGAATTGCATTATACCTAATTTCAAATGAAGTACTTTTTCCTTTCCAATTAATTTTTGTAAACAACTACTCTGGATTTACCTAATATGTTCTGATTTATTGACATGTCTCACCTATTAGAATGTAAGATCTGAAGGACAGAAAACTTTAATGATGTCAGATCATACATGTAACAGGTGAAGTCATATTCAGGACAACAAGAGATATATGTAGTAGATTGTAATTTCCTTGATAGAGGGCTCTGTTAGTCTCTTTTTGTAGCCTCAGTGCATAGAACAGTGCCGAGCACATAGTAAAAACTTAATCAATAAATCTACCAATAAATATTTATTAAGAACATACTAATTATTAAGTATTTATTTATGAAGAACTTAATAAACATTGATTAAAAGAGTTCATAGTAAGGAACAACATTCTGGTAGATATAAAAGGAGGAAAACCCAATGACTTTTCCTTTCTTGCCTTCTCCTTTGAATCTGCAAGTGAATTTCTAAAATTTGTTTTGTATTGCATTTGTTATTAAGGATCAAGTATGGATTTTCCTACTGAGAAGTTACCTTTTCACCTAGTGGTAGAGCATTTTTAGACTACACCTATAGACTGGTACAAGAATTCAAACCTTGCCCAACATGAATCACAGTGATAATATTAGGTCTGTTGGGAGCTATGACAACTTTTTACAAGTAATAGAAAGGTGCAAATGGCAAGAAGGGAAAAGAATTATTTAAAGAGGTCCGAGATACATGAGTGAAATGGGACTAAATTAAGCAAAGGAAAATTCAGGCTGAATATCAAGGAAAAAAAATTCTAATAGCGTCTATGGAAACTCTATTACTAGAGTGAATTTAATACTGAACTTGAAACAGTACTTAGAAAGAGACAATAAGGACTAGACCAGATGGGAATTAATTTGCTCTCCTGGTGGTTCTTTTCAATTCCATGATTCTATGGCTACTTAAGGAAGAAAAGAGGATGCAACTGTGTTGATCAAATAATACAGTAGCAGAGATGGGTCCAGAAAGATCCAAACTCTGTTTACTGACAAATCATTTACATGAAACCCATACCAAGGAAGCAGTAAATCATGAGTAAATCATTATAATCTCTATTTGCAAACTTGATACCTCTCTTTGCCCAAATTATCTACTTTCAGATCTTCTCACACTCAAGAAAGAATTGCAAAATGTGAATTAGTTCCAATATACCCACAACCAATGCAGTAATTTAACTTAGAATTAAAAATTTTTTAAAATTAGAAAAATTGAGTAAATTAGGTATCAGTTGATACCTAATGGTTGTGAGACTGGAAAAGTCATGAATTTTCTGAGATTTAGTTGTCTCATCTGTACAATGGGATAGAATTTCTGTAACTCACCTCCCAGATTCAATATAAACAAAGGACTTGATAAACCTTGAAGTGTGATATATAAAGGTGAACACAATTTCAATCGAGTCAAGCTAGACTTTAAGCTTTTTGCCAGCTTGAACTAATGGTTTTAAAGCCAGTCAAATGTATTTATTAAGCAAATAAATTGTACCAGGCACTGTGCTAAGTGCTGGGAATACAAAAAATGAACCAAGGGGCTCACATTCTAGTATACTATAACAGAGTATTTTTTCCCTATCAATGTACAATGTCTCAAGCTCTTCATATTAATGGAGAAGAATTGAGTCCTAGGATAATTAATCTCACTCTTTTATTCACTAATTGTTTGGCTTTACCTCTCTAGGAAACAAAGCTATCTCATCAATAGAATGATCAGGTTGGAATGGATGATCTGTACACTTTCTATTAGCTCTGAAACTTTATGGAAAAGGTTTTCTCAGGCTTATGCTCTATTACCAAGTTATATGTAAGCTCCTTGAAAGTCAGAGATTATTTCATTTTCATCATTATATCCTAAACACCCAGTACAGGGTTTGCACAGAGTAGATACTTAATAAATGCCTATCAAAAATCTAAGTAAATTGAATTGGCATTATGGAAATATCCTAGAAATTAAAATATTTGGAAAAAAACTATAAGGATGAAATTCTGTCAATCCCACCGACCAAGACATTATTACTAAAATTAGAGTTTGTATCCATAAATGAACATTTTATCAATGGCTCGTGGTATTTTATACCTAGATCCACAGAAAGAACTACATCCTACAGACACAGAAGAGGCTCTAAATTTATAAAGGAAGTAATAGTGGTACATAAGTTGGATGTTTCTATTAAGGTTTTATCAACTGATGGCCCAGCTAAGTTCACAGAGGTTTAAAACCAAGACATAGATCACTAAATGATGAACTGTTTTACTTTACAACACTTGACCAGTCTACTAAGGTAGAGAGAGGCTTCAGACTATTCATTGAGAGGCAACCACAACAATGAAAGAAATTATGGACCTTTTCAAGTACTAAAAATTCATTGAATTACTATAGTTAACATTAATTCCTATTATGGTGCTAATACATGCATTGGTGAATTTTTCATACAAGCCCAAGCTATCTTATATATAATAAGGCTTTTTTATTAAATGAAATAAGTTGGTAGATAAGGAAGTTGAAGCACAGAGAGACTAAAATCTTGCAAATGATATATCAAATGAATAGTTCTTAAATCTGATGATCCATGACCTTTTTTAAAAAGTCAAGAACTATATTTTAATATATAAGGCAGCTATAGGTTCTGGGCCTGGGGTCAAAAAGTCTCTTCTCTGTGAGTCCAAATCCAGACTTACTAGCTTACTTACACACTTACTAGCTGTGTGACGCTGATCAAGTCACTTAATCCTGTTTGCCTCAGTTTATTCATCTGTAAAATGAGCTAGAGAATGAAATGGCAAACCTACTCTAGTATCTTTGCCAAGAAAACCTCATATAGGATTATGAAGAATGGAACATAACTGAAAAATGATCCAATAGCAACATATTTCAATGTAATTGGCTTTCTTTGTAATTCAACCTATTTTATTTTATGTAGTTATGACATTTTGATAAAGGATCCATAGATTTGCCCAGACTAACAAAGAAACCCAAGATATAAAAAAGAGTTAAGAATCCCTTGTTCTAAACAATAAATGTTAATTCCTACACAAATGAGCATGATTTTATTTTTCTTTTGTTTTATTCAAGTTATGTTATCACTTGACTCTCAAGTCTGTATTTTGACAACTAACTTCATTTTATTTTTTTCACATAACTGTGTGTGAAATGTATATGAAAATAAATTTCATATATGCGTGTATTTACATATGTAAAATATATGCATAATGTAAGCATTTCTTGCAATTAGAGAACTAAATATTTATTTAGCAGATCAACTTGATCAACCTGACAGATCAACTTGAATAGAACCTAAACTATGAATTTTATGTTTTAAATTTGTTCCCTAATTTAGGAGTTATCTTGTACATAACTAATTATGCACATGTTGTCTCTCTCATTAAACCATACATTTCTTGAAGGCAGTGATTGTTTCTTGAGGGCAGAGATTGTTTTTGCTTTCTCTTTGGAGGCTAAGTGCTGAGCACTCTGCCTGGAACTTAGGTAAATGTTTGTTGATTATCTGATTAATGAATTAGGATTCACAGTAACTGAAATAACATTTTCAGATAATGACCTTCATATAATTATTTTATTTCAGAATCTACCCTCATGACTGTCTTGAGTGAGGAATCTAGTTTTGGAAATGGAGATTGCGGAACAATAATGATCATGAAGTTCTGTTCTAACCATGTCACTCAATTTAGCTCACAAACAACTAGGTTAAGAGATTTAACAACATTATGTATTGTTTGGAAGAACACAGAACAACAACAAAAATGGCTTATTGGGAGATGAACTCCAAGATAAGCTGAGAAGGTAAGAGAATATCTAGGTGCCCTTCAAGTTACCAGGCCCAGATGAACTACATTTTAAGGTAATAAAAGACCTGGCAGATGTAATCACTGAGGCATTGTCAGTGATTATGGAGAATGGAAAGAGGGGCTACAGGATTGAAGAAGGACGAATGAAGGATGGTCAGGGACAATATCTTCATATGAATATCAGCAATTATCCTATAAAAGCAGAAGATTTCGTTGTGTGCCTTCCATCACATAAGATGTCATCTAATTGACTGGAAGTCAAGTTAAAGTCACAATGCTCAAATACTCTTCTGTATCCCTTTGCCCCATTTCCCTAGACATATCAGACAATTTATCACTTTTGCTATGCTCACAATAAGTGGGAAATGGGGGAAGCAAGGTTAAGCAAATGAGCCTGAATGTCCTTCTTCTCTTCTCTATTACTTAGGAGAAAAATATGCATTGATAAGATAGAATGGAATTATCTCTCCTTTACTTTCACTTTCTTCTCTCCACCCACCATATATACATAAAGCCCAAGTCTAAAACAAATTGTTCTTACTAATAAATGCCAGTCCTAGAAGACAGATGGATGGGAGTTTTTTAGAAGCAGAGAGCAGTGCTGCCAGGCTTTCCTGCTCCTCAACACAGTAAGACAATGCAAGATCCAAGTTGAAATCAGGCCACTGCAGAGCAACACTCTTATTAGTAAAAAAGTTCCAGAGGAGAATCCTGGAAGTAGCCAAAGGATACTTGCCTTGCTGTATCCAAAAGAAAAATTTATAGTTTCCCCTCGCACAAAAAAAGACTTAAAGGATATCTAGCATGTATTTGGGATCAAAAAATCTGGGTGCAAGTCCTTTTATTACTAATTACTATTAACTAATTTATCATTAATTAATTAAATTACTAATTTATTAATTGCTAGTAATTTAATTACTAATTACTAATCATATTACCTCTGGACAATACTCCACTTAATTTCTCTAAACATCAGTTTCCTTGTTTGTAAACAAAGGTTTACTTTGTATACTTTGTAGAGGCATTATAAGGGAAGTACTTTGGAAAGCATAAAATATTATATAAACATACTATTATTGTTTTTTTCTGAAACTTTATTGGGCTTTATAGGGTTGAGTAAAGCCACTGAGTTGAATGAAGGTATCCAGGATAGCTAATTGATGCAGTGGACAGAGAGCTGGGCCAGGAGTCAATAAGACTCATTTATTCAAGTTCAAATCTGGCCTCAGACATTTATCAGCTGTGGGATCCTGAGCAAATCATTTTAACCATGTTTGACTCAGTTTCCTCAACTGTAAAATGAGCTGGAGAAGGAAGCAAACTCAAATATAAACTGTGACCACTAACTCATAAATAAGGATCCCTGAGGGTCACAGATTAACTTAGAAAGACACATTATCATTATTTATGTCCTATTATATCTTGATTTCTTTATTATTTCTTTTCTGACCCAGATCTTCTATAGAGTTCTATACTAGGCCAAACCTCTACTTAAGTTTTGCTATTAGGTTTATACTGATCTATGGAAATGTGTTCTTATCTAAATCATAAATTGAGGGATTATCTTTTAGCCATAATCAATAATCTATTCACTCCTATTTTACCTCATCTGAATAAGTAACAAGAATTAGACTTTTTCAATTGATATGTACAAGAGGTCAAAGATTCCTCTAAAGAATTACATTTTCCCACTTTTACTAGGCTTATAAAAGCCTAAACAAATAAAAAATTAAAATAGCTGCACAACATATAATCACATTTTGCTTATAAATTTGAGTCTTGGCGAAAAAAAAAAAAAAACATACTTCAATCAGACCATGATTTTCAATAGACCCTATATTCCAAATTATTTTCTTATCTCCTACTGCTCTACGACTGAACTCCTCAATATCCTGGCCCAGATCGCTATTGTGAAAAACAAACTCTCAAACACTCCATGGTTCAGAAAGAACAAATGGCAAGAAGGTATGATAAGAAAATAAGAGAATGGATAAGAGAGTTAATATTGGGGAAATTCAGTTTTTTTTTTCCTCCTTTCTAGCTCTTCATTCTTTACTACTAGGTCAAACCAACCACTGAAGAAGAGGGCTGATAATAAGGTTGGATTTTAACATTTTTCTCAATCTTGTTCAGATCTCAAACAACTAGGGAAAATTAGTTTCGATTAAAGAATAAAAAGAATTTAATCTGGGTGAATTCTTCAGTCCCCTCATTTGTCATTAGAACAGGTCTACCTCCCAATATAAAATCCATTCTTCTCATTGTTAATCAGTCAGAGTTGATAGCCATCTATAACAGCCACTCTTCCAAACATCAGTAGGCTCCCCTGATCCATCTTTGGTTCAAATGACCATCTCTTTATTAATTATTCATACTAGCCATAATTAACAAAAAATGATTAATTACCTATAAATTATACCTCTTGAAGTTATCATAATAGTGCCTAACTCCTAGAGTTGTAGTAAGGATCAAATAAGATAACATTTGTAATTTTCTTAACAGTGACAGGCACATAGTATGCACTTAACAAGGTCTGTTTCCTTCACTCCAAACTAGTGTTTTTGCTATCCCTTACACAGCCTTCCTTTAGATTCAGTGTTCTTCACACTCCCTGCAATGAGTTCCCTCTTCATTTCTTGTTGCCATCTTTCACACAAATCCTTTGCCAGTTTCCTCAACTGTCAATATCTCCCTCTGCCATTACCTTTTGGTCTTTGAAACCCCTGAGCCTGACATAGTGTCTGACAGATAATAGATTCTTAATAAAGACTGACTGACTAATGAAGAAGAATGAAGAAATAGAGAAAGAAGTCTAAGACAAATTATAACAACTTCAAAATTTTTGCCCAGCAATAGTTCTTTCTCCTTTTCTTCTTTCTCATTCCCTTGACCTGGACTCAGGTTTCTATTATTACTAGTAAAGTAATAATAAATAGGATTTTTTTTTTTGGTGAACAAAATAATTAAACAAACAAATATTCAAATAAATAAATAAAATTAAACAAAACGAACCACCATTTATTACACTGATTCTATGGGCAGGCTGCTGTAAGTTCCAAACAACTAACTTATGAATCAAATTTTGAAATGCAGTCTTTCCTAAATCAGAGAAGACTTGTTTTAGGTATCTAATTTCAATGAATCGTGATGATAGTGTTTACATTTACATTGTACCTATATTACAAGTTAGAAATTCTTGACATTTAAAAAAAAACATACTGGGTTTATCCCATGTAAATGTCAAAAAAATGCAGGTATTTAAATAATTTTCCCATAGATGCAGAATTGTTTTTCCATGGAAATAAATATAAATGGTGACTAGAATTCCAAACTAGCATCCCCAAAATCCTATTTCTACTTGTAATTCAGTTGAACTATAGTATCAATGACATAAACTTAAGATCTTTTCACAATTTCTCCCATTTCAATTTTTCTGGTTACTAAATAACATAGTTCACACTCCAGGACCATGCTTTTCCACAACAGGAATAAGAAAAACATTTTGCATATAGGGGCAGTTGTATATCAAATAGCCTACACAGATAAAACTAAGGTTGGAATACACTCAAGATGATAAAATGAGATAGCTTAAAAGTCACTTTTGTCCTTCTTGGTATGTATAAGAAGACTCCAAGCATACATTTCATAATTGGTGCTACAATGAATATTATCTAGTCACATTCCCTAACTATAGTCTGTTGCCCTGACATCAACATATCAACTTGCTGCCCTATATCTCTACTCTAAATCCCTATAATTCTGAATTATGAGTTATCCAAGATGAATGTTTTCCATGACTCACACTCCCTAATCTGTTTTCTATCTTTGTAAGCTCTATATCTACAATATTACTATCTTAATCTCCTCTTCCTTTCTGTTCCATTATACCTTCTCAAACCCCCATTTTATAGTATTGAAAATTGACCCTACACTTACTCTTCCTGTGACTTTGCATACAAAATCTTCCTTCTCTTGCCATAATCACTTATATATGCTTTTTTTCCTATTAAAATGTAAGTTCCTTGTATTTCTAGCATATAGTAGAATAGCTATCATTAATTGATATTTAATAAATGTTTTTTATTTGTTCATTCATCATTAATTTGAATTAAATTTAAATATCTGATTTGTGGCTTTTGTGACTTTCTGCCAAGAGACTTTTATACTGTCCTCTAAACCTATGTTGGAACCAGCAACTTAGTCAATTGATACTAGCTGACAAAACACCCTCCATCCCAGTGAAAAATAAAGAAGACTATTCTATGAAACAATCACAAAACTAGTCAGGTGAGATATGTTCTCATTAGAAAGAAAGTGAAACAAAGTCCAATAATGCTGATTATACTATATTTATGATAGACTATTGTACGTAGATATCATACTTTAAAATGATGAAGAAATGCTTACATACTGCTCCATATTCTATGTACAATTCTTGAGGCATTCTTCAGATTCATTTTCAACATGAAATAAGATGCTGTGTCTTGTGAATGGGAGGGTTGTCATTTGAATATATTTACAGTATCTTAAAATCTGTTGTGGGACTTATGACTTGTCCCCTACATTCCTTCTTCATTGTTGTATATTTAACTTTATGTCTGTCATGCACGGCAAGTATCTCAGTATCCTACTGTTAACCAAGCATTAGAGCAGAGAAAGGAAAAAAAAAAATTTGAAAGAGACAGAAGCAACAACAAACAAAACAGAAATAAAATAGTAGAAAAGGAGGGAAGCTTATAAACCTTATCTGGGCCTTGATTCAAAACAAATTCTTTTTCTACCCAATAAAATATTGCCAAAAAACTTGCTAAAGTGCAAACACTCATTCATCAAGGACCTGAAAAATTTACAGTGGATTTCCTGCCGACTTGCAGGGCTACTGGATCCTGCTGAGATAAAACTATCAGGGATATGACAGACATTTGAATAAACCATTCTATCATGCAAAGGAGGTTTTACAAGGGGCAAACTTTTAGGTTTCTTTCTATATACCTTGTAGGAACAAAATAAACACAAAGGATAGGAAATCATTGGGGGAAAGGAGGGGAAGGGGAAGAGTTACCCATGACTGCAGACTAGTGTTGTAATTGGCTCAATACCCAGACAGATTCCAACTTGTTGACAAAAATAAACTTAATCAATCTTTAAACTCTGATTTATAGGTCATCTAGGCAATCATTAATTCAAGATCACTGCTCTATATAACATACACATAGCTCTACTTCCCCAAACATATTCTCACTCATTGATATGCTCCTAAGACGAAAAACTGATCAGACTACAAGGAGTATTAATTTTTTGTCCTGTGTTCTTCAGGAGGACCATAACATCAGAGAGGTAATGCCCATGATACACAAGGTAGGGAGGGCTATACAAAGTCGCCAGCCTCACTTTCTCCCCCAGAGCCATCTGAGTCCAGTGGCAAGATGCAGATCAGGTCAACTAGAGATGGTCCTGGATACAGTGGGAGACCTAGATCTTTTTAAGCTAAGATCTTTAACAGATTTCAGTCTGATTGAGACAATACCCAATCAGTGATTAAGGTTAGATAAGAAATGAGTCAAAGATTGGTCTCTTATACAAAATCCAATCAGTAAGGGGAAGACCTTCAAGTTTTCTTGGCCAAAACAGAAACAGATGCTATTTACATTCTCTTAGAGAGAGGGGATTGGATGGTTGGTTGGTTGATTGTTGTCCTTTGTTCTAGAAGAAGACCAAAATACTATGTTAGAATCAAGTGACAGTATATCTGATTGTGGCTGATTAGATCAATACAAGCTGGGAATGCTCTGCCACAAGTTGGACACAAATAGTCCATATGAACATTTGGGGCAGCTTCTCTAATTTTGTACATCTTATTCCTTTGGGCTAATTCGATTCCATTTTGCTCATAAAGCACAGCACCTTCTCTGATGAGGGCACGCCATGCTGGGCAGTTCTGTACTAGTATCTCCCATGTCATACAATCAATTCTGAAGTTCTTAAGAGAGACCTTGAAAGTGTCCTCGTATTGCTTTTTCTGACCACCTTGTGAGTATTTACTCTGCATGAGTTCTCAATAAAATAAAATTTTTTGGCATTCAAACATTGTGGCTAGCCCAACGGAGTTGTGCTCTCTGCAGCAGAGTTGGAATTCTTGGCAATTTAGTTTGAGAAAGGACCTCAATGTCTCATATCTTATCCTGCCAGGTAATCTTTGGAATCTTCCTAAGACATTTCAGATGGAAGCAATTCAGTTTCCTGGCATGGCGGTGATATACCATACAATTTTCACAGACATCCATGAGGTCAGCACAACGGCTCTGTAGATCTTCAGTTTGGTAGTCAGTCTAATACCTCTCATCTCCCACACTTTTCTTTGGAGGTTCCCAAACAAGGAGCTAGCTCTGGTAATGAGTGTGTCAATATCATTATCAATATGGACATCCCTGGAAAGTATATTGTCAAGATAAGTGAAATTATCTACAGCATTCAGAACTTCACCATTTATTGTATCTGAGTTGTACTTGTACTGAGTTGCTGCAATTTAGAAAATGTCATTACTTTAATGGCCCAATTGCATCAAAATTTTTAAAAATGGTATATTTGGAAGTCATTTGAACATGGTTCCACCCCTGGGATAACTTCCAAATATACAATAATCAGGACCCAGACCACAACCAAGTGGAACGTGTTCCTGGCCTGGGACCTATCAATGGAATCAGTCAACAAGAGCCAGTGATTTAGGTTTAAATCCTAACCTGTAAACTTCAAGATATCTTGGAAGATTTCAGTGATCAAGACTTACATTCCTTTGGGCAGAGCACCTGCAGGTAAGGTTATGACACTCTATGTAGACAGAAGGAAGGGAAGGGGGAAAAAAAAGAAAAGGAAAGGGAGAGAAAAGAAAAGCTAAGCAAAGAAGGGAAAATGAAGCTGTGTTGCTCAACAGGCCAATTATAGTTGTGTAACCAATGGGGCAGCTTAAAAAATAAAATATAATTTCTCATTAGATGCTTTATATTTGATGGGAAATTACCAGTGCTCCCAAAGATTTTTATTATCCTGTTTCTCACACCCCAACCTTTATAAGACTGAATATTATTATATATCAGGGCCAGCAGGTCTTCCTGCCAAATAGAAAGCAGAGTATGTTGGAAAAGAAGAAGGAATAGGGCTAGACTGGCAAAGACTCCCTATCCCATTGAGATGAGATGTTGAGCCTCCAGGGATGATCCTTTTCTGTGACTGTACCCTTCCCCTAGACACATAAGTACCAGCACATGCACTCATCCATGAATGCAGTGTGAGTGGAGGGAAAGAAAGGTGATGAGTTGACAGCCTCTGCTAAAGGATATCCAGAGAAGCTGCTTCTGAAAGCAGAGATACATAAAGTCTGGCGAAAAGCCACAGGCACCATGTGTAAGTGGAATAATCTTTTGAAGGAGTGAATCAAGCCAAATTTAAAAGATGATGATGGGAAGAAAGAAGTTCTTTTTCTTTTCTTCATCCCATTCCTTTTAGAATCAACCAAACGTTTCTATCCTTTCAAGGAACAAGAAAATAATCTAGGTATGAGTCAAATAATATACATACTCTTATTATAGAACACCAGAGTCTATCCCACTCCCTGTCTTTACTCCCCTCTCCCCAGATGTACTGCTATCTTCACTTTCACCCTGCAGATAGAAAAATATTAATTTAAGGCATATCAAAACACATTTTTATAATGTATAAATATAATACCCAATGGACTCCTGAGAGATACACAAAATTAATCCCACTTGTGAAGGCCTTAATATTAGCTCTTTCCTCCTGGGATGAATTTAAAATCCCACAAAAGCCCTTGATTTATTTCCTTCCTACACAACAGCAACAAACACTCACATAATTTTTAAATAATGTAAAATATCACTTTAATGCTATATAGAGAGAATAAGTGAGAGTACTAGGAATGGATACTTGAAGATAGAGGTACTTAGGGGTCTCATCTTCCCTCAACGTATGTGCAGAATACCATTAAAATTATGTGCTTGAATCACATAGAGATAAGTTTTAACTGATACAGAAATAAGCTTCATCCACTTCTACATTTTATTTCTACAATGTCTCTTCTGAAGACTGCTTGAAGGTTATAAGAACTTGTGTCACTTTCTTTGGAAACCTACAAAGAAGTCGGGGAAGTCCCATTAACCTAGATTCATTTGGGTCACTTCAATTTTATCCAGTATCAGCAGTTCTTAGTTCTGATCTAAGTTGCTGCAATTTAGAAAATGTCATTACTTTAATGGGCCAATTGCATCAAAATTTTTAAGAATTGTATATTTGGAAGTCATCTGAATAGCATAACAATTCAACTTTTCTTTATTCAGCCAAAAATTGCATTCAGCTTTCAGTAGGAAGTTATTTCTTTTATCCCAGTCCATTTCTATCTGTAGGAACTAGCAGCAGGGAAAGACAGTACAAGAAGGCTAAAAACTAATGATATGAATAATTTAATTACCCTGATCTCATTCTGAGTATTTATTATATTTGTTACTATCTATAATCCACTGATCCCAAATATCATTCAATGACTATTACCCCCTTCAAACCTGGAACAGAACTCTCCTATAAACTCTAGTCTGTATCTCCCTTCTTAGGTTAACCCACTTGATTTTGAAACCCTCCAGTAGCTTGTGCTTGATCAAAAAATGAAAGAATACAAACTTCCCTAAGTGACTATATCTACTTAGCAAAAAAACAAAACAAAACAAAACATAATTCACATCTTTGGATCTCTTTCCACTCATCCTGTGGTTTCCTCCTCCACTTCTTTTGGGAACAGTAAAAAAAAAAAACTATTCTACTATGGATTCTGGAAAGATCATGATAATCAACTGACCTTTGGCACCATTCCTGTGACTTTCCAAAGGAAAACTTCTTTCCATGGACACTACTTCCTAATATGTATTTGTTGTTTTCTTACTAGAAACAGAATGTAAGATCTTTGAGGACAAGGACAGTTTAGACCATTTTACTATTAGTATGTTCCAACACCTATTATAGTGTCTTTGAAGTAGTCTCTTTTAAAAATGATACTTTATTTCAAATCAGTGGGTCATTTGATTGGTAAATTGGGTCCTATAATTTTTAAATTGTGACTCTTTTCCTCTGTATTGATAATAGCATTTAAAAGTAATCCCAGAGGTAGGTAGATGGCTTAGTGGATAGAGCACAAGCCCTGAAGTCAAGAGGACCTGAGTTCAAATCATACCTCAGACACTTAACATTTCCTAGCTGTGTGACCTGGGCAAGTCACTTAACCCCAATTGTCTCAGCAAAAAAAAAAAAAAAAAGTAAGCCGAACCCCACATGTACTTTTCTAAAGACATTAGACATTGCATTGTCTTTTGGTGGATATGAGGGGTTAAGGGAAAATTAAACCTTCAGTTTTGTTTCTTTTTTTCTTTTTCAATGGAGAAGGGAAAAGAAATAGAAAAAAAAATGCTCAATGAAAAAAATTAATTTGTAAATTAACACTTCACTAAATTGCTTTAAATTTCCCCTCATTTATACAAAGACTTGGTTGGCATTTGCCCACAGTTTTCCAGGTGAAAAACTGTACCTTAAATATACAATTGTAGGCACTTAATAAATGTTTATTGAATTAAATTGAATTGAACCACTTTAAATATAAATATCACTGCTACATTACCATAGGCATTCATGAAAATGTGGAAGAATAAAGAGAAAAAGAAATAGGAGGTCTTATGAAACAGAAGAAAATAAAAGAGAAAATTAACACCATTTAACTTTCATAATATTTTCAACTATGCCATAATCTTCCATTAAAATTAATGGAGTAGCAGAGTTCCCTCTACCCCCAAGCCAGTTTTACTACATGATCCATCATACTTATTTTGTAACAATAGTTAAGTCCTCTTGGATCTGTGTGCAAATTTTGAAATAAAGAAAATTCACTTCGTTATCTTTGTCATTTGAAAAATGACACCTTTTAAGCCAATAATGCAATACTTAGAGAAAATGGAGTAATAGCAAAAATATGACAGCACAAGAGATGCAAATTAGTGCTAAAATGGAGAAAATCATCATTTTCTTTTTTTTAAAAGTGTGGTAATTCCAATTCCAATATTCTCTGCTACTCGTGTTTTGAATAGCACTTAAAATTTCAGTTTTCCACAAAGAACCTCTATTCTTACATTTATTATTTTTCATAATACTAACTCATCAGTAAATTTCAAGATGAATGACAAAGAGGGGGAAAAAATAAAGCATTTGTAATGAGGAATTGAAACCCTTATGATTGTGTCCATTTTTCCCTTTTAGGAGTCTATTCTCCAATGCACTTTCAGAGATTTGTATGGCTAAGACCCATTAATGCTAATGCAGCTAGTTATGGCCATACAGTACTTGTATTGCTCATGAATAGCACAGATCTACTGCCTACTTTACTGACCCACAAAACCCAGCCACACTTGTGATAAAATTGAACAGTGTCTTGCAATTTCATCCCTTAATTGAGATCCCAGCATATGGCAAGGATCCAAAGCTCTAGCTCAGGCTGTTTATCTTTCAATACTTTCAAGTCACTTACTGGCCAAAAAAAGAAATTACAGTGTGATTTAAAGTAAAAGCAGTCGGCTTACTGCCCTCTTCCTTTTCTCCTTTTCCTTCTCTCTCTCTCAATCTTGCTGCTTCTCTTTTTAACAAATGTTAAATTACCATAACTATGTGTCCTCCAATAATTTGTCACTGCTGTGAATAGTCCCAAGCAATACCGTATCAGAGAAAACGTGCTTTTTGACATAGGTTCTCTTCTTACTTATTTCTTAACTAAGTTATTACATCAACTTTGGTCATCTTTCTATGTTTTTAACCCTTTAAAATGTCCAGTATAAAATTACTGAAGAAAACATTAGCTTTCATTCTGAAATAGCAGAATCCTTCAGGTTATAGCTACCTTATACAACCAAGCTAATCATTACTTACTTCTATAATAAAATAAGATAATTAGGGAGTACAACACATAAAAGTGGGGGGCTGAGTTCAAATTTGACCCCAGACACTGACTAGCTATGTAACTGGGCAAGTTAATTAACCCTCTTTGCCTCAGTTTTCTCACAGGTAAGCTAGGTGGAGAAAGAGAATGGCAAACCACTCCAGTATTTTTGTGAAGAATCCCCCCTCCCCAAAGTGGCATTCCAAAAAAATGCATATTCATAATCAACAAAATAATAATAATAAGTATTTCCCAAAAGTTATTAAAGGCTAATGAAGATGGAAAGGGAAGAAGAGAAAATACAACTCTTTTCATGTATACTTTCTTAATGGGGACTGAAATTCAGGATAAGGGAGAGAATTTAGTACTCAAAGTTTTAAAAACAAATATAAATGAATTGTTTTAAATGTAACTGGGAAAAATTTTAAATATTAATTTTTAAAAAGGAAAAAAGAATCAGATATAGGTAAGATGATTACATTATTCTATGTGATTATGTAATTAACCTGGACACAGAAACTTTATACAAATATACTCTAACATTCTGTAACAACAATTAACTCTGATTTAAGGTATGCTATTCAACTGCAAGACACTGGTCCATTACCAATGCTATAGTGGATTTTGTGTTAAGAAGCCCTGAAGAGTATTTATTCTGCACAAGCCCTTTATGAATGATTTAGAATTCATTCAAACATAATTGTATCGGCTTCTCTTTGACATATTAGCTCACACAAACTCCACAATGTAGAGATAGTGTTCACTTTGATACCTTGCCAGTAAAAATCTTGTTATACAGAGCTGTAACAACACACCCTCATATAACAAACATTGTTTTGGAACAAAAACAACACTCCATATGGATGTGATAGGGTATTTAAACAGAATGTCTCTAACCAACATGCATACGGATTCTGTAGCATGGAATGTAAACAGAAAATGTTTTAAATCGAAGTGCTTTAACTTTACATTATGAAAAATAATAAATACTGAATAATGTAATATGAAGTAATTCCATCTTGGGGTTCTAATGACTAACCACTTGAGCTCTGCTTTTGTGGTTTATAATGTCACCAGAGCCCTCTATGGAATTATATATAGAATAAATGATAGGCAATGTAGAATTACAAGGCTATCAGGCTATAATACATACTGTAAGTACCTAATATATCCTTATAAATTACAGGCTTTTATGGCCTAGCATTTTGCAGCATAATGTCACAAACTGTGATGATACAATATACAGGACACAAGATCACATTTGGTTTTTTAAAAAGCCTCTGTTCCTACTTATCTAAAAATCAAATTATTTCTAAGAATAATAGAAACATAATAACTTAAAGAGTTGAAAAGGACCTGGCCTTAGAAGTCATCCACTGTAATCTTATGGCCAGTATAGTCTTTCCTGCAATAATTCTCCTGACAGATGATCAGACAAGTGTATGTTTCATCACTGATTGATAGAAACCAAAATATTGGGAAAGAGGAAGAATGAAAGGTATTATATTAAATATAGACATATAAATAATCGTAAGGTAAGACAACTTCTAAGTAACAAATTCAAATGCTAATGTCCATTGGTAGATTGAAATGTCCAGCATCAGCATGTTGTGTTCCCTCCAATACAAACAGATATGTGCACATTCACTTTGCTGGTCTCTGTCTCTGTCTCTGTCTCTATGCTTCTCTCTGTGTCTCTCTCTGTCTTTGTCTCTCTCTGTCTCTATGTGTGTCTCTCCCTCCCTCTCTCCTTCCCTCCCTCCATCCCTCTCTCCTTCCCTCCCTCCCTCTATCCTTCTCTCTCTCTCTCTCTCTCTCTCTCTCTCTCTCCTCTCTCTCTCTCTCTCTCTCTCTCTCTCTCTCTGCCACACAGGAGTAGGGTTTCTCATATCTCTTTGCTATTTCCCTTTTTCTATATAAGTAAAGAGCAATAATCTTCACCTGAAGGTCATTCCACATCTTTGGTAGGTATTGAAAACAGGAATATTTCTTAAAAGAATAGTCTATCATTTTGTATAAGCACAGAGGACTGATAAAAGTTTGAATACAAAAAAATAAAGTTTATATTTAGAGATTTTATGGTTTGTGATAACTAAGTATTATAAGGTACAAAAAGGTCCAAATCTCCTATATATCTGACCAGTTCTTCTATGTACAGCACTAAACAATGATGATATAATTCTCTTTTACCATTGAAAAGGAACCCACCTTAGAAGAATTAATTTTATGTATAGTCATTTAAATTACTTTCAAGATATCATATATCAGAAAAAACTATACAAATTTACCTTGAATAAAACTAAACTTAAAACATCCATGAAGCTTCCAACTCCTCTGCTAATTGATCTGCTTTTCCCAACTCTCCTGAATTACCAGAGAATCCAGCTTTTGCTTTACATGCCAAACCAAACAACCACATCACTCCTTATTCAGGATTTTCCTAGTCCCATTTGATATCACAAAATGAGATGTTTTGAATGAAAGTAACCTTAGAGGTCATATAGTTTAAACTCTTCATCTTGCATCTGGGGAACCAGGGTCTTGTAAGAAAAAGTAACTTACTTAAGGCCACACTATTAATAAGTAACAGATCTGAGATTCTTGACATCAAATTTAGTGCTCATTCCACATAACACCCTGCCTATAAAAACTTTTCCTCCTACTCCTCTCAGATTATGGGACTCTGGTTACCTCCCAGAAGCAAAAAATTAAAAAAAAATTTTTTTTTAAAAAAGGGAGGAGGTTAAAGAGGGAGGAAAGGGAAAGGAGGTTACTGAGTAGAGAATGTCTTAATATTTGAATTCAAGAAATCCATCTATTTAATTTGATATATCCTTATTGCATTCAATGGTACATATGGCATTTGATATGCAGAGTCTTCTCCATAGTAAAACAGAAAAAGAGAATGATGAGAAAGACAGGGAGCAGACTAAAACACATATGAGGCAATTATTTTTGATGTAAACCAAGTTAGATGTTGTGTCTGCTGAGTGCTGAGTTGTTCAAGACAAACAGAATCCACTGAGAAAGGGAATACTATCCTGTCTAGAGCTCTGTGTTGTCCCTACACACACACACACACACACACACACACACACACACACACACACACACAGAAAGAGAGAGAGAGAGAAAGAATTGTACATCAACCTCTTATTTTCCATTTGAAAGGTAAAACTTTTTCCCCTGAGTTCATTTTGCTGTCATCAGTTAAGGGCTGAAGAAAATCAACTCCATATTTTGTATCAATGGGCTCACAAAATGTTGGAAACATCAGTGTGCCAGGCTGTCCTCCCAACTTGCCAATCTACACAAAAGATCCAATTTCCCTGTGTTTCCTTAAACTACTGTATGATTGTCCAGCATAACAGTGAAGTGTATCTCATCAGGCAGGTGGTTAAGATAAAGTATGTAGTTAAGGATAATGAGTCAAAAGTAGTGCTAGATTAGCATTTATTAGACTCCTTCTACCATAAAACTGCCTGAAAAAATAGTTTCCCTTCTCCTGGGCAGAGGACTACTATTTGACTAATATTCTCAAAAATAACTTTTTCACCCTCCCAGAAGTGAATTTGTTTTGTACGTAACTTCTTTCCACCAGGAATCTCCTTATTTTTTCCAGGCACTAAATGGCCATTCTGTTTTAAGAACCCAAGGGTTCGCTGCAGCTGAAAAAACTCATCTATTTCAGTTCCTAACCTTTCTAGAATATGAGGTAAAATGAAAAACAAAGAATTTTTAAAATATTTTGTTAAAATCTCTTCCTCTTGCTAACTTTAAAGCATGTCATTAAAATCCTCAAATTCTTTTTCTGTTTCAGCGGGAAAAAAAGGAAAAAGCTTCCCAAAAAAAGTAGACAGGAGAAGAGGAGGGAGAAATGGAGAAATAAAGGAATACAGGGAGTAAGGGAAGGAGGAGAAAACAGTAGAGATAGAGAGAGGGAAAGGAGAGAAAGGGGGTGGGGGTGGGGTGCAGCAAAAGAGAGAGAGACATCCATGAGGTCTGGAATCACTAGTACATTATGCCACCACACCAGAGATCAGAGTTCAGGGCTAGTCTTTCAAATCTGAGTCTTAAGGGAGGCAAAGAAGATTTAGGAATAATACAACTCAGTGTTTGGAAGAAGGAAGTTCATACAGCAGCACTCCATCTGGCTGGCCAAGCAGTGAAGTAATAAAGAGTGTGTGTGTGGTGGGGAAGGGGAAAGAAAGGCAATTTGGCCTGTGCCAAAAACAATATAACATTACAAATGTGACAAAGCATCAGAAGAATCTTTTAGCAAGGATCAGTCAGAAGTTAAAAAAGAAAATGTTAACAAGTTAAACAGTATGCAAAACACCACGCCTAAGAGAGAAAAATGACTTTAGACAAATTGTAGCTGATATTTGGGTGAAAAAAAATTAAGCCAATTCATTAACAAATGAGTAAAACAAAGAAACCAAAAACACCTCCCAATCACAATAAAACCTTTTCTAATTGACCAAGGTGGCAAGAA